>NC_081414.1:28856645-29156824 GCF_030272615.1 Cryptomeria japonica
GATGAACAATTGTAAGGATAAGAGGAGAAATGTAAATGTGTACCTTGAATGGATTTGATTCTGCAAGATCTGCCACTGAAGTCGGAAGCCTAAAATACTGAAGCTGCTACCTCTGAAACTGCCAAAATTCACTAAAATGGACAGGGACCAGGGCGCCCAGCGCCCCTGTCCTGGTAGGACCAGGGTGCCCCACGCCCCTATCCTAGCTTTTTGGGTTGGAATTTGCTGTGAAGTTCTTTCTCGGTCCGCTTTCGTTGGATCTGCAACTTGCGGCATCCTTCGAATTCAGAAATCTACACTTATATCTGAAAAGGGTTGCAGGTGGCTATATAGGGTTTTGCCTTAGTCAAACCCTCGCTTTGGTGATTTCCACCTCCATGAATAGCCAAGTTGTATAGTAAAAGTTGTGTGTGCAAACCTTGTGTGTGTGCAAGATCCTAAAATGAAAGTAAGCAAACTAGAGCAACCTATAAAGTAAACCCTAATTGCTTGTAATTGACAAAGTAAAATGCTCTAAATCAAGATGCAAAGTGATCTAAAGCATGAGTGCAAAGGATGTAATGAAGCTTGTGCAAAGATATGAAAACAACATGAAACCATACCCAACCCCAAGGGAGGAGTACAAGCCAATCTTCAGTCGGTGATCTCTTATTGTTCTTCTATGTCTTCAAAGCCCTAAGTTGATGAATGAAATTGAATGCTTGATTAATGGATGTTGACTGTTGTTGAAGATCCCACAAGACTTTCTCTTTTGCTACAATGCCTTCCTTCTTGTTGCTTGTTGTTGTTGTCTCCATTCATGATTCTTCCTTATATGTCTCTTATATGCTTTCAATTGAGAAAAGAGAGTCTTTATATAGGAAACCCTAGGTCTTAATTTCACTTTAGGCCGACTTAGAGATTGAATCTCCCACCAATTTCTTGGGGTTAAGCTTTATTTTATGATTGGATCGCGCTCCTAAAATTTCAGGAAAAATGTCTGGGACCGTGTGCACTCCAGGTGCCATGGTCCCGAGAACTTTTCACCAAATTTTTAGGGTCGTCAGATATGATGATTTTAGAGAGAATCCCGAAGTTACAGCTGATTTCAAGATGTTTTGACCCCCGAAACTAGGCCTTAAAGTTCAAAATAGGACCTAATTAGGGTTTTAGATTAAATGATGTATTGGACGAATAAAATGAAAGGGGCACACTTTAATGAAAAGGGCACAACTCTATGATATGGGAGATGATAAAATAGAACCTTAGACCTAATTAATTTAATTAATTAAGTGCTAAAGGGGAAATGCAATGCAAAATGCAAAATGCGCCAAGGCGGGTGCTAAACTAGGTGTGAAATTGTACCACCCTAGCAAGTGCGTACAATTTACGACGCTACATTTAGCCCCCACTTTAGCGGTCATATGAACACTACATGCATATGCAAGCTAAAGTACAAAAAAGTAAACATTATTTGAAAAAGGATATATCCATAAGTTGTCGGATGAAGCCCCCAGCGGCATCTGCAATACTCAGTTAGGAACCACAACCTACAAAACCACATGTTAGATCACAAAATCACCTAATGCTTACTAAGGAAGGTGATGAAAATTCAAGGGTAGCTATATGCCCCCCCTGTTTTGGCTTGCTAATTTTAGTGAGTTGAAACAGGGTATCATGTTTACCACTTCGAATTGTTAAAGAATATTGATGACAAATGCTCACAAGAAGATTTGATATGAGATCAAAAACTAATGGAGAATCATTTGGTAAGAAAGAGGACTAAATCTCAATTCCAACACAACAAAGAGTGTGAGGATTTGAGAGTTCTCTAACACAAGATGAAGGATGTAAATGGCAACAAAATGCAAAGAGAAGAAAAGAAAGGAAAAAAGCATGAATACACACATTGGTGATCCATGAGAAGAATAGTGAGAGAGAAAACATGGACTTCTCACCCCTAGATCTTGTCTAGGTGATCCATGGGAAAAAGGACATGGAAAACTAGCCCCTAGAGTCTGTCTAGGTGATCCATGTAAGGGAGGAGAGCGAGAAAGTCTAGCCTTATGCCGCTAGTTCCACTCAACCTCGTGCATGTGTGTGTAAGTGAGGTTAGAAGCACCTCATAGGAGTCTATGCCCGAGTATGCTACAACCTGTATATGTATAGTACAAAAGCGTGACATCTCGCTCTAAGAGTCTGTGCTCTGGTTTCGAGAATAATCACCTTGCATAAAAGAAAAATGGAGACATCTCGCTCTAAGAGTCGGTGCTCTGGTTTCGAGGATGACCCATTGCTCAAAAAGTGTAATGTTTATGTCATAAGCAAAGTAGAACAAGGATACCTACCTTCATCACAAAAGAAGATACCCCAAAAATGCAACAATGTCATAGATCCAAGCAAGAGAGTTTTGCACTCTTTAAGCAAGGATAAGATAGTTGAAAAGGGATATCTTGTAGTATGTGTAAAGGAGATCCTTAGAGGAGAAGAGATCTTTGTACAAAAGACACCTATCCCCGAGAGGAATTGTCTTAGACAAATATAACATCTTCTAGAATAAGACAAAGAAGAGAATAAGAATGCAATACTTCCTTCTTTTGCGAGGTGAAAGTGATTCTTAATGAAGGATTGTGCTCTTTTTAACCCAATTGGGAGAGTGAATTCATTATGTATGTATTTTACCAAGTGCAAAAGAGGTTGTAGTCAAGGACTTACACCTCTTATAAGAGAGAATCCTTGAACAAACAACAACAAATGCATACAAGGAATAACATCAAGTAATAAAGTTCACACCATCCATGAAATAGGAAAAAGTGGATCCTTAGATAAAAATAAGGAAAGATCATTGCCTCCCAAGGATAAGGACAATGAGAAGGACTTACACAATCTTCTAGGGAGAGATTTAGACATAAGCAAAATGTACTACATACTCATATGAGTTCATGCAAGCAAGACATTAGTGTATGTAAAATGCTCCTCACAAGAAGTGGGTAGGATAAGAAAGAGAATACACATCTTCTCCCATATCTAGGAAAAGAGGATTCTAAAGAAAAGATGATCAATATTTCCACACTATTACCCCAAAGGGAAATTTTAATCATAAAAATAAGAGATGTATGAAATCACTCTTGTCCCCATAGGAACAAGAGATAACATAGAAAATTAGGCTATTATGTTGCTTCAAAAATATGATTGCACTTGAAATTGTACCATCATGAATGACAATGAGCCCCCAGTAAATGAGCTACCAATGTCACATAATGATGAGCAACATAATAACCATTAATGTTATTTAAAGACATGATAGATTGAATGAGGTATTTGAATATGACATGCTAAATGCTCAACTATAAGTGAGATCAAAAACATGTATAAAATGATAAAAATTGAAGAAGAAAAATCACAAGAAATCTTAGAAGAGGGATGAGTGTAATTTATTAGAGCCTTATCCCTGGAGGAAAGGACTTTATGATGAATAGGAGATAAAGATTCATAAGTGGATTTAGAAATTTGAGGGGATTCATAAAGAGATTTGTTCATCGCCAAGATTTCCTTATGAGGGGAATGAGAGTTGATAGAAGTAGAAGATGATTTAGTTGAAGTGAGATCATCATCACTACTAAATATAGCATTCACATTGAGAGATGGTCTTTTAGATGCTTTGGTGGGCTTAGAAATATTATATCTAAGTCCAAATGAATATTCATGCATGTTATGTTCTAAAGGAACTTTGATTCCTTGTTCATTTGTGCCACAACCATTTCTATTTGTAGGAGAGTATGCTCTCATCCTTCTTAGGGTGATCAGAAATCCAGATCTTCAATACCATTCTCATGTCTTGATTGTGTGTTACCTTTAGAGGGCCTGCCTTCCCAACCATTTGCTTTTGCAAGAAAGTGACAATCGTGAGAAGGGAACGACCCAAAGTGAGTACAGCTAGAGTACCTTGGCATTCTAACTCACTATAAATAAATACCTGATGGGCGAAAGCTTAATTGTAGTTACTTGAAAAGTGATGACCCTTGGAATCTTTCTCATATCAACATCTAAGTAGGGCCTCATGGTCTAAATCGTGCTTGCGTGACTACATTTGTTTGGTATCTTGGTGGGCCTATGTCTCAATCACGCTTGTGTGACACCAAGGAGTAATGCTTAACAAAAATCCTTACTAAACACCTTTTATTTAGAGGCCAAAAATCCTTCTAGTTGCTTGAGAAGGACAAGTTCAGATTCTTGGAAGAGATACTAAGTTTGCCATGGGGAGATTTCAATGGGGACTGATGCTTGGCTGCCCTGAGAAGTGAGTGTCGTGGAGGGGAGCCCATGGGGTCAAGCATCTATGTATTCTCCTTGAATCTCATAACGAGTCTACCTCTCAAATACCTACTGTCCTTGCCTACCATAAGAAATGTGTGAATGAGCATGATTGTCTTGAGTCTAAGTTAAAATATCTTGTCTTCTTTTCTTGTCAAAATTTGATTTGTGTCTCATTCCAAAAACAAGACAAATTGATTCAAAACAGGGTTAAACACAAGAGTATTTCATCCAACAAAGTTCAAAACACCTTCAAACATGGTTGTCAAACATTTTTCAAAATCTTGTCTCAACATTCATGTCACTTGGATTTAGGTTCATCCTAGGTTTGCATTTTGCAAAGTCATTGTCAACTACAAAGGTTAGGTTTCACCTAGGTCATACTCCTTTGCATGTCAATAAGGGTCATCCATTTGCATGTGTCCTCTTGCATTAGAATAATATCATTTCATAATTCAACCTTAGGTTTTGTCTTAGGTTGACATTGTCATACATTTGCATTTGCATACCCTAGGTCTCTTCATTAAGCTTAGGTCATTATCATATCATATTAGGGTCATTTCCAAAGTAATTTTCCCTTTGCATATAGTGTCAAAACTAGGTTTTGTCATACTTGAGTAATGCAAATCTTTGATAAAACCCTAAGTTATTGTTAGGAAGTCTTGACCTTATCAAACTTTTGTCTTTTTGTCATCAATGTCATTTGGTCAAACCTAGCTTAGTATCCAAGCATCTAGGGGAGACATTGTCAATTTGTCCTATTGTCACTTGGTCCTTTTGTCCTTTGAGGTCTAGACATAATTTCAATTTCCTAAGGGTCTCATTTTTAGAATTTCATTCCAAAGTTTGTCAAAATTTTGAAAAACAACAAAAACATAGGTTGCATTCTTGCCATAGATTGCATTTTCATTTATTTAGGTTGCATTTAGTTGCATATCATACATCATCCTTTTAAAATCAAAAATCCCAAAAACATTGTATAGTGACATGTCTATTGAAACAAGGTTCCAAGCACCAATGATGCAACAAAGTTTGACATATCAACTGACAATGCAATCACAATTATATCCAACCCAACAACAAGGCAATATCGATCAAACTTTTTATGATGAAACAAGTCTCCAAAAACAAAAACTAGAGGAGAAACTAGCTCAAGAAAATGAGATTTTGGAACAAAGAGTGAAAAACATTGCGAAGAATAGATCACAAATGTCCAAAATGTTTCAAAAATTTCCAGGTCGAAATCCAAAGATTGAGCCAATTGATGTAAGATCTCTTCTTGAACGATCAGACATACCAGCTCTCCTCTCCCAAATAGAGATGATGAAACAATTTCAAGAAAAGAGACAACATCAATTTCAACATTATGTGCCTCCACAACAAGAACAAGAAGGTGTTTACTATCAATCAGATTTTCAACCATACAACCAATGGTCCAATTTCAACAATATGTCCAACCAACTATACAATGTCCACAAATGTTTCAACCAATGGTGGAATATCAATGTCAACAACCACAACCAAACATTCAAAAACAAAGGTTGCAGCACACACCAACCCAAGTTTCAAACATGTCAGAACAATTGAACCAAGTCCGATATCAAAACATGACATCAAACCAAATTCTTTCCAAACAAGTTCAAATTCTAGATACAACTATGTCAAAACCTCGAAAGAAAGGTGGCTTTATTGCAAGGCTCTTAAGGAACCTACCAAGTGAGTTCTTTAAAGGAAGATCAAAATAATACACTTATGTCTAGCAATGCCTCATCCCCTCGCAAGCAAATTGACTCTCTAGTGGCATCTATCCCTACACCTCTAGAAGCTTCACAAGAACCTTCCATATTGTCCTCATCAAACAATACACCCAAGGATGAAATTATCCAAGGGCTATCCATAATTGATTGCCACGATAATCCAATTCATGATGCACATCCTTGTCATGTTTCAGAAATACAAGACCCAAAGCCACCATGCACTTTATTGCCATTACCTGTTTTAGAGGACCCCATTCAAAGTCCCTCTTCCTCATGTCCAAGCATTTATTCCTTGCCAGAATCCATCACAAATGTTTAAAGTGCATTTCCTTCATACCAAAACATTGATTCCTTGTCAGAATCCTCCATGCATATCCAAAGTCCAACCTCATGTCAAGAGGATAATTTAGAGCATGAAGAAATGTGTCTTAAAATAGATCAAGATCAAGATCTTGAAACCTTATCATCCCATCCAATTGTTGACTAGGATCCCATGTTCCCAGACACTCACGATGATTCCCCTATTCTTTTCCATCCTATCCAAAGCCTTATTGACACTCCATTCCCTGAGCAAGACCAAGATATCCTAGTCCATCCAATCCCAAACGATCCCCTTCTATTTCATGAAAACAATATCCTTTCAAATCCCATTGGCATTCCACTTCCTAAGAAAGATCAAGATATCCCTTCCATCCTTTCCGATGATCCCATTGAAAGTCAAGAGAAAAGCACCTTTAAAGAGGATTCCAATGATCTTCCTCCTTGTCAAGATCAAATCATTCCTTCAGATCCTCCGCAAGATCCTTTTGTTCCTCCATCTCCTTGTCTTAATACTCCATATACACTCCAAGATCTCGTTTCTTTTGACGATCCCATTATTTCTCCCATTCCATCTCTTGAAGAGCCTATCATTGAACCATGTCCACTACACAATCCTAGTCCCCCTTGTTGTCCTCAAAATTTGATTCCCTTCAATGTCCTTAGGATAATATGATCTAAACTGGGTGCAGAAAAAACATCAAAGATAAGGAAATTCCAGAGACAACATATGACAAGGTTTGATTAGACCTTCTACACTTCGGGCTTCCTTAGAGCCCAGGTGGGTATACCTTTGTGAATTAATTTCACACTTTTAAACAATAAACCCCCAGCAAACCAGTCCAGAAAACCAGTGGATTTATTCACCTTGAAATCAACTGAAGACAAAGAATAGAAACTGTACTTAACTTTAGCATTTTTTGATCAACAAAGTATGCAATAAACAACCTCGATTAATACCAGTGCCTTATCCAAGGTTACAGAGTCACCTAAACTCAAATAAAACTCCTGAGACAATATATCTTTATGCTTCCCATCGGCTTGGTTTCCACTAATCCTGATATATGCCTGACACATACAAGAATTCAATCATTCTAGACTAAGCTATGGTCCTCAAAATTCAAAGTTCCTTCCAAAGAGTTTACTGGTATGAGTGATCCCGCGTATTTAATTTCCCTCCTAAAGAGAAAAGCTAACAAACACTTATACTGAGATTGCTTTGAAATTCCATTCAAACTAAACAACCCTGGATTATTCAAAATAAAGACAGTAAATAAATTTGTGAACAAACTTGAAGACAACACATAGCTTTACTCAAAACCGATGGCCTATATATTGATATTCATTTCAAGAAATATTACAAGGAGTTTTGATTCTTCATTAGACTTAGAAAAGCTCAGATAAATTTCTGCAGCGTTTTCTTACAAAATTTTGTGATCCCCTTTTCCTATAGTCCTGGTATCCATTTATAACAACATGGATGCACAAAGCTTCGGACTTCTCAAGGAGAGTTTGTTACAATTATTTCAAAAATTGAAGAGATTACAATTTTTGCGTAAAAGCAGTTATGCGCTCTTTTCAGCCTCTGCAATTTGTTCAACGGGTTGTTCGGTTGCAACCTCTTCTATCTTTTCAGGGGCACTCTCCAACTGCTCTGGATCATGGGTGGAATATTTAACTCCCCACTCATTATATGTCTCTTCTGTCGGCCATGAAAAATTAATCACATCATCTTTATTTTTAGTCAACCTTTTTTTTTCTATTTCCTGTATTGTTATAACAAAGAAAGAGGTATCATCAAGATCAATGATTCCCTTAACCCTTGCTGACAATTTGACTTCTATCTCTTTAAGCCATATTTTCTTATCTTTCAACTGATCCGGATTATCAAAAATTCCTGGGAGCAACTCACAAACTTGATCAGTGTATTCCTTCTTAAGCAATTTAACCCTTTGATCCACATTATCCACCTCTGTTGCCAATTGTATTAAGACCTTAGCGACATCAGAAGTGGATTTGATAATGGGATTAGCTCTTGCTTCATCACAAGATACACACATGAACTCTAGATCTTGCTCCCTAGGTCTCCATCTGTCAAAAATGGGTGTCAAAATTGCCTTATCTCTTCTCAGCTCATTCCGTATCTCCATAATATTCCCCACATTGTTGTAAAGCAATGAGGCATTTATTGTCTCTGCAAAACTGGAGATTGTGGCCCTTACTTTCTCCTCATATTTCCTTGCATACAAGGCCTGAGCCTGCTTCAGGTTTTCTAGTTCTTGAGGAGTAATCTCAATCATTTGGGAGCTGGAAGGTGCTGGGGATAGTGGAAATTCGATGATAGGGCTTGTAGGTGGAGGTCTTGCAGGAGAGGAGGAAATCATTAATGTTGAAGGCTCACCTTGTTGGTGCTTTCCCATCAACTGGCTTTGTAATCTAGCAATGATGCTATCTTTACCTCTCACCTCCTCCTTGGCATTATTGTAAGCCTTCAAAACTGTTTCCAACTTAATTTGGAGGGCCTCCTTTTCTTTGGCTTCCTTTTCAGCCACTACAACACTGAATTTTGCAGTTTCTAGCATAGTGCTAGCAGCCTCTACTACCCCTATACTCTGCACTCTTTTTACCATCAATCCACCAAGGTGACTTGCCCTCATTTCTCTTGAGGGACCACATAACTAGTGTAGCATTATCCTTACTGAATGTAACCCCTTCCATGGGTTTACAAAAATGGAGGCCTCTGCCTGTTAACTCTGCTTCTTGTAGGCCACCAATTTGCCTAAGGATCTCCGCTATTCCCACTTTGAGAGGGACCTGGTAAGGTAACAAAAATGGAGTACCCCTGAAACCAAAAACTCTGAAAACTGTGGAGACTGGATATAAATACATGTCGCCCCAGTTATGAACAATTTTGATGTTCTCTGCGAGTTCTTTTGGCCTTATGAATTCCAGAAGAACTTTGGGGACTCTTGGGTTATCAGAGCAAAGGAGAGTCCTTATTTTAGATGCAAAATATTTATCATACTTTAGGAAACTAGCATCCTCTCTGTCCCATGACAACACGGTACTCCATAATTGTACTGGCATTTTCTCTCCTTCCTTCTCTTTAACTAGGTCCAGTCCACTAGCAAAATAATCACCACCTTTGAAGAGAAAAAGGTGCATTAAGAGCGAATACCATCCAAAAGGTCTATCCACCTTTCCATTCTTTATTCCTATCAACCCTCCATGGATAGCATCGGCAATAAAAGAAGCATAATCAAATGTGATAGCAAGAGAAGGATTCAAAATCTGAACAATCATTAGCAAGTAGTGATTTGGCATATTTGCTTCAGCATCCTCTCCTAGAACTTGGCAAAGTGCCCAATACATTCCTTTAGCCCTCAAGGTAAACATACTCAATGAGAAAGGCTCTTGTGTATTGGGTCCTACAACTGCTAACCCTCCTATTTTCAGAAAAAGTTCTTTAAGAGGCCCATTCCTGAGATGACTCCTCTGTGCACTGTATACTTGGGCTAATGATGTGAAATTTATGGGTTCCAGGAAATTTGTGAACTCATTGAGTCTGAATGTTGTCCTAAATTCCTCAGCATTAATTTCCACAAGGGTTTTCCCATTTATATCCCAGATGCATCTTGTTACTGGATCATAATTTAATGTCATTTGGGTTAACAAGTCTGTATCCATGAATACCCCTGGGACTACTAACTTCCCAACATCTAGTTCCCAAATACTGTTTTGAGGGGCAGGAGAATTTCTCATTCCAAATCCGACTTTAAATAACCCCAACCCGGATAGTCCCACCTGTGGATCTCTCAGCCAATTACCCTTGTCATACAATCCTTCTCCTATCTTCAGACGGGGAGCCCTGGGCACTAACTCTTTGGCCTTTTATGCCTGGTTAGTTGACAATGTCAACTATTCTAAAAAATCATCACATACACTTCTTTCTAAATAATTAACCTTGCCGGAAAATTCCCTTTTAGGAGCCATTTGAAAACGCAAGAAAATGAATATCACTCTTAAACAATCCTGCAACACGAGAATGATTTTACTCAAAACACCACACAAGAATTGGTACAAAATATGAGAGAACCTAATGCTTGCTTGAAGGAATTTGCTCTGCAACTAAACCGCCTGCTCTGTATCTGAAAAAGATAACTCTGCGTCTGCTCTTCTGCAAAATCTTTTGAAAGATATCTTCACTTGGTTGTTAGGAAATCAAATACTTGTACTCAGGGCCTTAACTATGACACTAATTCCGCATGCTTCGGTCGTCCCTTCAAAATTGAATTCATACGAGAATTCATATTTTCGCTCCAACGGGTCATAACATTCCTGCAAGTGTTTCATTGTTACCTTTTCGTTACTGACGGCTTTGTCTTTAGTCTGGGTCCCACTTTTCTATTGGCTACATAATACCACGTGGCATCGAATCATTGGCCTTAAAATTCCCTTCGCATTCTATTTGATACTGGCCGCGTGTCTTTTTTACAACGACGTTTCCACCTTGGCGGGCCCACACTTTCTTCTTTGACCATGTGTCATCATGACACGTGGACGGTTCTTGTTCATTCTCGCTATTTTGCGAGCTTAAAGGGTGAGCATTTTACCCTTGCGAAATAGCGCGAGCCATTGGATCATCCCTCAAGTTGATCACTAATTAATCTTTTGAAAAGGTTCTCAGGAATGGTGGGCCCGCGGACTCGTCACTAACACCTGGCATCCAGTCACCTGCGGCGCTGATTTGTCGCTCTGTCATTCGCCAAAAGGAAACTATGAGGGGCCCCACCTTCGTTTCAACAGGTCTATCTCTCACGTCATCATCATGACACGTGGACGGTTCTTGTTCATTCTCACTATTTTGCGGGCTTAAAGGGTGAGCATTTTACCCTTGCAAAATAGCGTGAGCCGTTGGATCATCCCTCAAGTTGATCACTAATTAATCTTTTGAAAAGGTTCTCAGGAATGGTGGGCCCGCTGACTTGTCATGAACACCTGGCATCCAATCACCTGCGGAGCTGATTTGTCATTTTCTCATTTGCCAGAAGGGAACCATAGGGACCCACATTTTCCTTTTAGACCGCATAGCATCATGACACGTGGACGGTCCTCGTTAATTCTCGCTATTTCGCGGGCTTAAAGGGTGAGCATTTTACCCTTGCGAAATAGCGCGGACCGTTGGATCATCTCTCAAATTAATCGGCATTTACTCCTTTGAGAAGGCTTTCAGGAGAGGTGGGCCCATGGACTCATCATTAACACCTGGCATCCAGTCACCTACGGCGCTGATTTGTCACTCTGTCATTTGCCAGAAGGAAGCCACAGGGTCTCAATAGATTGTTAACAGTTGTACCTGCCAGGTCATTTCTGGGGCCCACTTCGAACTTTAAATCCTAACCCGCCGACTGTGGCGACTTGTGCCACGTGCTACCTTTTAATATGCCAGAAGAAAGCCACGGGGCTCCAACCACCTTTGATAGCTACACCCTTTACTTCCTCCATCATGACACATGGACGGCCCTCACTAATTCTCTCTATTTCGCGGGCCTAAAGGGTGAACATTTTACCCTTGCGAAATAGCACGGGCCGTTGAATCATCTGTCAAACTAATCACTAATTACTGGGCCCGACAACTTTAGAAGAAAAGCATACAAGGCATAAAATTTTCAAATAATCAACGTAACCGCCTAGGCAAATAATAAGGGGGGACACTTCCACGACCCCATGACCCATATCTTAAGTGAATAAAGTAATAGAAAATTAGAAACCAGAGGGTTTAACACAAAAGGATAAAAAATCAAAAACCCTTAAACCCCTAAGGTTTAGAACAAAGCTGAAGCACTTGGGATTACACCCTATTCGAAATTTTTTTTAATGAACCATAGCCAATTATGGGAAAAGAAGAACCCAATTTTAAACAGTGATAACACCCCTCATGATTCTAACGTGTCAGTGCAAGATGTTCATGAACCCCTGACATTAACAATGGGTTCTTCTACTTTGGTGCAATCTGATCCACTTCAAGATCTCATTATTTCTCTCATATCATATCCACCTCATAATGGACTCGCGTCTTCTTCCCAAAGAAAAGAGTATCCTACAAGTCAAGATATTCATAAAGGCAAAGGAGTAGATCTCCATAAGCAAGAATCTCTCCATATCAAAGAAAATCTTAAGGGTCATGTCTACACAGCTCACTCTCAAGACGTAGGTATCCCTCCATCAAGATCAAAACATACACCTTCCCCATCTTAGGTCCTTATATTCCTTCGTCCTCTATGCAAGGTCAACAAAGGAACACATCCTTGAGTAAATCTCATCAATCCAAAAGAAGCCCACTTCATTCCTATCCATCCATGCATTCCTTTCCCCCTCCAAGCAATTTGGATGCCAAGTATAAAAGTCATAAGTCTAAAAATCCACATGTATTCAAGGATCAACATGTCCAATATAATCAACATGTAAAAACAAAGAACAATATGATCTATAAAGAAAAAGAAATATCCAAAAGGCCACAAAGGCCCATTGCTCAAAAACAAAATTCAAAATATATATGGGTTCCTAAATCCCTTGTTTTGGCAATGCACTCCAAGGAACCACAAAAGCATGAAAAATCAAAAACCATGTGGATCCCTAAGCGGCTCCTTGAAGCACAAAAGCCTAAAGAAACATCCAACGTGGCATCCAAATTTGCTATTCCTCCATCCAACCCTCTCAAATTTGTTCCTCCATCACCTTCTTAATCCATTTTGGGCCCTTATGTCCCAAAATCCATAGCTATTCCTTCATCAAAATCTCCACATCCAAAACCCACTCTTCCTCCATCAGTCCATCACCCCTCAAGGTGTGTGCCAATGTTGATCTTGCCAACATTTCCATCCACTGAAGCCCAATTCTTCCAATACCCTATCCATTATCCAATGCATATTTTCCATCCTTCGATCCCTTTGGTCCAATCCTTTGCCTAAATCCTTGCCTTAGTTTCATCTCTTTTTCCATGTCCTTATCCTACCAACGTCTTTGAGCATACTTTTAAAGGTCATGGTCCATTTTTTTCAAGGCTACTATCCAAACAAAAAGATGTTTGAGTCCTTCTTCCATCCCCTATCATGTGTCCATCTTCTATTAAAAAAGTCAAAATACAAAAAAAAAAAAAAAAATGAGAAAAAAAAAAAAAAAACAAAGAAAAAAAGTAAAGAAAAATAATTCGTCCACTGGTGAAAACCTGGCAAACAGGCACCTTGGGCAAGTACCATGATGAAAACCTGGCAAATAGGCGTCATGCGTAATCTATGAACTTCTTGCACACCGTACTTGGGGGCAAGTTTTATCCTATCATATCCTTTTGTCCTTCATTGTTCCATTATCCTATCGAACCCCTGTCATTACCCTTCATATCCTATTGTCCCTCATGTCCCTTTCCTCTTTCCACCTTTTGATCTTGACAAGGCTGAGGATCATCATGAGCATCATGCATCTTGTTTGTAGCTTTCAATCCATCATAGCTTTTGGTCTTTATCCATTTTCTTATTATAACCTTTCATCCATATTCCCTAGCTTATTGCAACTTTCTGCCACTATCCCTTAGCCTATCCCATATCTTATCCCGACCTTCAGTCCATGTCCCTTATCCATTCTTGGTCTTTCTTATCCTATCCATATCTTATCACTATCCATTCTTGGTCTTGCTTATCCTATCCATATCTTTTCACTATCCATACACTCTTTTTCATTCCTTGATCTTGATCTGACATAAGGACGCAAAATTTAAACATGGTTTCAAACACCTCTTGACATGTCCCTCATGCCATGTCACTGCTTTACATTGTCATATCAAGTCTCTTGTTCCATCACGCAATAGCCCTTGAAAATTGCATCTGTATTGTCTCCATAATAAAAGGCCTTTGTCTTCCCTCTATCCACCATCATTTCAGCAAGCCTATTAATTCACCTGTCATATTCCTTGCCTTGCTAGACACTGGGGGCAAAATCATAAAAAATTGAAAAATGTCCTGAAAAAATCTCTAAACATCAAATAATGTCTTGAAAAAATCTCTAAAAATCAAATAATGTCCTGAGAAAATCCCTAAAAAATCATATAAAGTCCTGAAAAAATGAACACAAATTTTTTTTTTTTATAAAAACTCGCAAAAACAAGCATTTTGCAATAAATGATCCCTTTGTGCATAGACAGATCACTGAGCATACATCCAATGACACGTAATCAAACATTGCACTTTACTAAAATCACGCATTCACAGATGAACTTTTTCGATCAAACCAGACATTCAAACTGATCACAATCGTCATATCAATCAATCAACATCAATATCATTGGTCCTTGGCACACTATCATGAGTCTTATACAGGGTGTGGTATACTCGAAACCAGACTGTGTCCTGTCTTAGACGGGGTACCGCATTCCCTGAAACCAGACAACATGATCGTCCTATTAGCACTTTCAACTTTTGACAATGAAGATCAAGATGTTTGTTTGACTTGTTGAAATGAGCAAGTCTTATCATTTATTGATTTATCTTCAATCATGTTCCTATGTTGCTCGATGATGTCACTGAGTGATTTAGAGTGACCGGGATGGTTCATGGTCCCTTTCTTTTTTGTTGTGATTGTTGTTTGTCTGCGATGTGTCTGTCTTTTGCAAAAAAGGGTTGCATTTCAGCTCTAGCCTTCAATGCCATGATGCTACGCATCCATTTTGCTACATTAAAATAAAGGTTCTCACCTACAAAGTGCATTACTGAAAGCAAGTTTTTCTTCATCTCTAGCTGTCCTCTGTCTCATTTCTTCTTACTAACATTTCTTCTGTCAGTTCAGATAGTCAGTTCGGTCTAGTGCTTCGATTTCCCCAAACACACATGCTGCATCCTGCATTCACTGGTTAGTACATTTGCATTACATCAAACATCACATCAAGCATTTTATCCATTTCATATTATCAATGCATCAAAAACACATAAAAATACATCCATACATGTTCCACAATAAACAGTGCATAAGCCATCCATACATGAAAAATAAACATATGTCATAACACATTGCATCCCATCATATCGATGCATATCATATCATATGTCACAATAATATCGGAGTACAAAATTGGACTGTCTATCCTAAGTATGGCCCGCAGGCTGAATACATAATGTCAAACTACATTTGTCTGTCATAAGGAGCACGTGCCTCTGTCACTGGGTGCTCCCTCTATCCTCCTCATCCCTTCCATGTCTCAAGGATGATGTCCCTCCTGGTCCTAGCTATGGTGGTCTCATAGGTCCACTTACCCCCATGCTGCTCACTGACCTCCGTAAGCATGGTCTTCTCTTTGTCCTCGGTCATGCTCGATATGAAGCTTCTCTCTGCTCTGGTGGAACTGCACTCTCATATAGTGTCCTCCAATGGCGTATCTCCTCTCCGGTCTCTACCAACATCTATGCCATCTCCCATGCACTGGCATCCCTAATTGACCCAATATACTCAGTGACTCTGTTCTTCTCGCTGTGCCTGAGCTACTACTGTATCTCGAGCCGCTATAAGTCTGGCTATCTCCGCTCTGAATTGATCTTGCTCTATCCTCAAGATGGCATTCTTTCTCTCTAAAGTCACAATGTGATCATCCTGACTTGCTATGGTCGCCCTGCACATCTCCATCTCCTCTGTCCTAGCTGTCTCTGGCTCTATGAGTATATCCTGCAATGACTCCTGCTCGCCTGAATATGGCTCATGATCATCATCCCTCTCATCATCTCCGTCCTCATCGTCCCCCTCATCCTCATCCCTACCCTCATCCTCCTCGTCCTCATCATCTCCCTCCTCCTCTCCTGCGAGTGGGAAGTCCTCCTGTCTCCTCGGTACCGGAATCTCAGGATCTGTCAATGGCACTGGTCGTCATCGTGCAAACCATCTCTCATACTCCTCTATCATCCTGGCATCCTCCACATCTGATCTCCAATCCCACTATCTCTACTGTAGCTGTGTGAAGTCCGCATATGCTATGTGTGGCTGAATCATACTCCCCCACTGACTCGTCTCTCTGTGAGATCACGCAAAGTGTACAGTCCTTCTAGGTACATCCTGCCTCTCTCTAAACTGTCGTCTGACTCTCTCTGGTAGGTACATCTCAATCACTCTCTGGCAATTCACTAGTCACCCAATTAGGTATATCTCCTGTCTGCAATACAGTAGCTCATCACTATCATCTGACCATCCAGGGCAATCACGATATGGTCTCCATGTGAACTCTCTCAGTTTGTCTAGCTCGTGTCGCCAATACAATATGTATCCGAAAGGACCCTGTCTCAGTGCTCCTCCATAATAGTACACATATGGTCGATGTGGTAATACCTGTCTCTCTACAATCGGTCGACATATGGCTATGTACTCAAATGCCCATACCTGTAACAATGTGACTCCACAGCTCAAAGTCTAAACCCCCTGATATGCTATCTGATGCAACTGAAAATACAACATAGCCAGTACACATGGTCCCCATGCATACACCGTCCCCTCTATCACCATATGCTTTAGCACTCTTCCCCATCTAATAGGGAATCCATGTCCTCGTCTATCTCCTGCTAGTAGACATGCTATCACCACTGCTATCACCACATATCATCGATCATACTCTGATGCCATGGTCTCCCAGGCGATCTCCCTCTCTACGATATCTAGATCATCTACGTCGCACTCAAATAATCTGCACAACGCATCTCTCCCTATCACTGGATCATACTCTATCATCTCCCCATGAATTGGAATGCGGAGGATACGCCATACATCCTCTAGTGTCACCGTCACCTCTCCAGTCGCCAGATGGAATGAGGAGGTCTCTGAATGCCATCGCTCTGCCAATGTGGTAAGTAGTCCTGTGTTTTCCCTAATCTCAGGCATGAATGTGATATAGTATATCCCAAGTCCTACTAATGTATCTCTGTCCGTGCTCCTGAGTCTATGTCGTAACATGAAGCAGTCTAGTCGGTTCTCCCGCGTGATCAATGGATACTGTCGACTCTGCATCACAATTGGGGCATATTTTGTTAGTTTTAGGGTTTGCTCCTATGGGTTACATTTCCTCATTTCATCCACAAATCCGGGTGTTTCTAATCTCTTTTGACCTATCCTACCCTTATCCCCCCTTTTCGGCTCATTCGTATGCCATTTTTGACTAAATTAGGGTTCATAATGCACAACTGTGCCTATGTGATAAGTCCTATGCCTGTGTAACACAACCTATGCCTGTGTCCCCTACACAAGAGCAGAAGACCCTACACAAGCGCAGAATTTGCCCTACACAAGCGCAGAAGTTAGTTTCTGCATTTTCTATGGGCCCCGCAATGTCCCGCAAGCCAGTCAAATTCATAAAATTGAAAATATGGGTTTTTGAGATACATACCACTGCTCCCATGTCGTTCGGTCATCTGTACATGTGTACACATTCTCCGAGGTGATCTTCCCTTGGAATGTTTGCCATCTCTCTGCATGTGTCCTTTTCCAGAGCAACAAATTCTCCTCTTTGGCTAGTGCAAATGAGTAATTTTCACTCTCTTTGTCTCATTTATAGATCTTTGTCAGTGCATATATGGACGTGCACTCTCTCCATCTCATGTTGGCCATGGTCTTTTGCACCTTCAATTGCTTGTCATTCATGTATTTGATCTCCGATTGTCAGTCCGTTCGATCCTATCATATTCTATCATTATTATCGATCAATTGGCCTCTTTTTTTGCATGTTTCCGGCCAATTGCTCGAGGGGGCATGCATATGTCATTGTTATTGTCTGGGGCATTTTGCATATGTCATTGTCAGCATTTGGGGCATTTTCATTATTGTTCTTTGAAACAACGCTTAAAATCGCATTGTCTCAAAGAGGGGCAAAATGTAGACATCTAAAAATGGTCAACGCTTGCGGAGTCATACTTTAACATTGGCGCATTGCCTTATTTTAGGGTTTTTGCATCACATTAACATTTCTTCTATGTTGCGCACTTGGTCTTTATCATTTGCGAGCATCGAGTCCTTCTTCTACATTCCTCATTTTTATCACTTTCGAATTAGGTCTTGTCGATAACAATCTCCAGTCATGATTTTCGTCGATCCTCGTCCTTGTCAATCTTGTCATTTTGTGATCGATTCGTCATCGATCCTTATCCTTGTCAATCTTGGTAAATTTGTCATTGATTTTTGTCAACCAATTTTAATCATTTATCAACACTGGTCCTTTGTCAGTCAAAATCATGATCAAATCGAATCGATATTAATTATCTTTCATCAAGACCTAATTGTCATTCTTGCATTTTCTAATTCATCTTCTAGGGTTTCATGATTTATTCATTTAACCTTGTTTGTCATTTCTTCCTCTAGGTTAAATAATCTATCTATTTATCCTAAGTCTTCTTGTCACAATTAAATGTTTATTTAATTGGCTAATTAATTCCCTCTCTTTTTGTGAATTAATTAATGAATGAAAAATTGTTAATTAATTCACCTAATTTTCTAATTTTCCTAATTTCTAATTCAATTCTATCATATTTTTCTCCTAATTTCAAGGGAATGACATTTCAATTTTGTCATAATTTTACAATCAATCAATTTTGACATAGAAATTTGTCATAATTGACAATCAATCAATCTTGCATAGAAAGTGCAAATTTGTCATAATTTGTCATATTTGTCATTCTTGATTTGAAATTTCCATTTGAATCAAATTCATGCTAATCTTGTCATTTCTCCAATTTGTCTATAAATTGGATGAATTTCTTCAATCCCAATTAATCACTTTTTTGAATCGATCCCCGAATCAATCACGCTTCGAGTATTCTTGCGCTATTATCTTGTCTACTTGCTTTCACATCATGCTTATGCACTAGTAGGTGAGATCCACAAAGCTAGCTATTTGAAGGAGAAAGAAGGACAATGGAGCCGCATGAAGGAGACATCCAAGTTTGCAATGGTTTGCGTTTGAATTGATGCCTTGTTTTCATGTCTTTATTGAGTGTAATTAGGATTTGTCATTGCAATTGAGCTTTCGTGATTGAGCTAGACTAAAATTGATTTGCTTTGATGATTTCTAAATTTCCTAGCTACAATCATGTTAATCACTTGACCTAAATCATGCTTCACCAATCGATGATAAAAAGCTCAAAACTATGCATACCACACACTGTCAAAGAAGCCACACAGAAACTCGGACCTGCAAATAATGAAACTGATCAATCTCCAGAATCCTCCAATTGGCTTATCTTAACCACAAATCATCATAATCTTAGTGCACTTTCTCAGTGATATTCCATGAGCATTTTATCTCTTTAATCAAATGCAGTCTCCAGTAGAGGCATATTGCATCTTCACTCTCAATGTGAGAAATTTCACTCACTTCTAGTCTTCCATTATCTATAGATCACTCGCATAGGCATAGGAATAATTAAATGCTTGGATACAATAATAGAAATATGTGCAAAAAAATAGAAGCTATATAATTATGCAAGATAATGTCATGCTTCATATCCTTTCAATAAAATATATGAAAGGATATATATCACAATTATATAGGAGCAAAGTCTCCTACATTATAGGAAACTCCCATAACAACTTGCCCAAATATATTGAGTTGTTTTAACAACTCAACACATTCATACATTTAATATACTAACCTATTTAGCAAACTATATCAAACCTTACAAATAATTATTTTATGTATCCTATGTGAACACTAATTCCCAACAATTGCCATATCATCAACATTGATATTGAATCCATTCCTCACTCTTTCCTCAACTTGTTCCCACTCCGATGATTGCACCTTCTTATTTTATTCCTTGAGCCTTTTCTCATATTCTTTCCCTTGATGAGAAGATAAAATCTCTAAACTCTTGTGTTTTGAAAAAAATCATCACTTATAAATTGTATACTTATCAGTACCCTAACATCACTAGTTGGATCATCTACCACCTGCAACCTCTCAATTGATCTATCTTGTGGCCTAACAAGAACTATGTCCTTTGAGCTTGATCCTATGGGGAAGATGGAGGTGATGAAGGATAATCAACAAGAGTGGACCTAACCTGTTGCTCTTCATGTTGCTCGACTCTTTCAGCCTCTTCTATATCTGTAATCTTCAATGAAGTCTCCTTCTTTGGCACTTCAAGTAACTTCTTCTTTTTAACTAAAGGCTCTAAAATTTGAGTTTGCTTGCATGTCTTTATAATCTCAATTTTCAAAATTGACTGTGCAAACAAAATCTTATTTTCAATTATTTTCCAATAATCGAGCTCATCATCAAGAAACCAGGGAAATTGGGATCTCTTTGTCTTCTTATTTCTTCAGCCCTCAACACTGTGTCTCGTTTCTTTCTTCTTTCACTTACCAATTCAAAAGTGGAACAGTTTTTAGTAAATATCTTCTTTTATTCTATCTTCATGTATGAATGAGGGAATTAGAATCCTCACAAAACCCTCTAGGTCATATATCTTTGTAGCATGTTCATATCTTATCTTGTACTTCCTTAGATGGACATAGACTTGTTCCAATGCTTCCTTCTTTGTTGCATGAAAATTTGCAAACCTACACTGAGTTGGGAACAAGGAAGACTTATGTTGTCTTTTGAAATTGACATGGTCCATTCAGTCAAGCTACCACATGACTTCAAGGAATGAAAGCTTGAGTGGCACAAAATTGGGTAAGACTATTGGAATCAGGGGTCACTGAGAGGGGGGGTGAATTTGTGATCTACCAGTTAGCAGATTTTCAAACTTAACTTTAAACCATCGAAAGCATACAGTTGAAACTAAAATGCAAAAACATAAAACAATTAACCACAAAATCATAACATCAGATTTTTACATGGAAACCCAAATATGCCCACAATATTATTCCACTATGGCCAGTAGCAAAATAATATTACAAAATGGGATGCACATGCATTCAGGCACACTGCCTAGAGCTCACTGCTCAAATACAATAAGGGCTACAACCCCAGAAGGCTCACTGCCTTACTAATTAGTTACAATGATGGATTATAGAAAAATGAACTCTAAGATAGCATCTACAATCCTTGGATGAGTTCCAGTTAAGTGCCAAATATGCTAACTGAATCACCTTTGTTGTTCTACTCTGTTATGCCCTGTTCTCTATCTCAGTCAGCTACCAGATCAAGAATTTGCACATGAAACTATGCCAAAATAAATTCTCGATCACCACTAGCTCGCATACAATCATACCATTCATCAAAAGGATCATCTACACCAGTCTTATGTATCCGCAATCATAAAATAGGTCATTTACCATGTCAATCTGCTAGTGTAACATGTAGTCACATGTCAGCTTGACCAGATCACAAAGGATAAATGCGAATCACCAAAACAATAATAAAATGGTGTTTCTATATTTGCCCAATCATCCCAAACATGATTCAATACACCGCAATCACTGGAAAGCATTCGGACCCAAAATTGCTTTGTTCTTCCTGAAATACCGGTTGATTGGCTACCGATTAACACCCACTTCCGATTAAGAAGATTATGGCTACCGGATTGAATCTCCATGAAGATTTGTCATCAATGACAACCCTAAACTAATAATGAACCATCAGAATCCATTAGATGAGTGTCAATTGCCACCAATCTCACCCTTTGGCATTGGTGGCAACACTCATGAAAACAAATGGCTAAGTGTTGAGCACTATATAGCGGATCAAAATAATTTCTAAGGCTCCCCCTTAGACAAATAATTCTACTCTTCTATACTGTACATTTTTCACCATTTCTCTCCCCCTTTGATAGTAATGCCAAAGATGGGGTGTTGTTCAAAACATATATACAAACATACTTGGTAGAGAATTTACAAATACTTGAATATGTCAACAAAAATGGTCTTCAAGGATCTTAGGTGAGTGTCCCACCCACTCTTCAAGTTATCCAAAACTATAATAAATGCACTAAATACAATGGCATGAATCTCTACTTCCTCTAGATTAGATGGCACGAATTGTGCCATAGCCTTCATGCAGTCTACCTTATTTCTTAGCATGGTGTCCAACCTAGGGGAAATCAAGTTCCGAAGTTCACCAACTCTCCTCAAGATTCTATCCTTCTCTGCATTCAGCCTTGAGATCTAATCATTTAGAACCAAAATTTGTCCTTCCACACTGCTAGTTGGAGCTACATTGGGATCAAAGGACTATGAAATACTAGCAAGTTTGCCTTGGCAAACAAGTATTTGCTTGTCTATACTTATAGTGAATTAGGCAAAATTAGACAACACTTGTACAATTTTCCACCTTTTGTCAAGGCATCTGAGATAACTTGTAGACCTTTATTAAATTTTACTATGTCATCCTCATTCAAATTTTGGAATGTCTGCATCCTTACATCCTTAAATCTATCTAAAACTCTCTTAGTAGCGGCCTTCTCTAAAGAATCAAAACTGGTATCTACACTATTAATCAATTGAAACAATTTATCAGAGGGGCTGGCATTAGAGTCTGATTGTACATTCAGAGCCACCTTCTACAAAACATCAACCGACATCAAAATGAGCTTCTTATCTTTAGATTTAGACTTTACCGAATCTTGACTAGCCTGAGCTTGAACAACAGCTACGAGCATTAGCTTCTTGGTAGGATACATCTGTCCAAGGTTCAGTGGACCATCAAGATTGATAGGAATTTGAGGTGGTGTTCTAGAAACTGTAGGAGTGTCAATTGCCAGATCAACAACTCCTTAGGGATTCTTTCTATGTTTTTCATTGCAGCTTGGAAAAATTTAAAATAACCCTAGAGAGAAAATATTCTCACTTTAGCATCTCCTATTCCCCACAATCCCTCTCTTATTTGCATTGCCATCGGTCTATTATAGGCCCATTGGACCTTTCCTTTCACACCAAGTATCTCATTCAAGAAATATAAGGCCAAGAAAATAAGAAGAGTTCCAAATTTGAAAGTGTGCTTCATATCTTGCTTAATTTTATTCAAATTGTTTATTAACTCATTCAGAAAGATTGTACACAGATCATACCTCATGTCATTCTTCAACATCCGATAAGAAAAGTAAATGGTAGCTCTAGAGAGTATACGACCACCATTGATACAAATTTCACATCATGCTCCAGAATGTTGTTTATGGTTATTGCTTTGTTGTCAAATTTGGAACCAGTAGTGGCTATCATGGTTTTATTCGACACTTTCCTCAGACTGGGTACTTCACCGGTTTCATTAAGGCATGTCACAGCTCGAATTGCCTATTTAGTGATCTTGTGAGTTCAAGCCATATGAACTCATCGTGAACCTGACTGAGAATGTACTGGATCTACTCTGCTTTGTCAAACAACAAAAAATGGATGAACTATGAAAAACCCTTCTCCTGAAGAACCTTGTATTTTGGTTTGAGGTTTCCCAAACTGTCCGCCAAGTGTTTGTTATACAGGTTCAACATGTCAGCATTACCAAGATCCTCGAGATCACAATGGATGTATCCCCTAATATCTTCATTGTGAAGGACGTCATCGGGTACCGAAGAAAATGCACCTTCCGGATCATCTTCAATAAACTTGAAAGGGTGTTTCTTAAAAATTGGTCTGGCCCTATCCTTAATCTCCACGACCTATTGATGATTGCTTTGACACACTCGCCAACAGTCAGGTAGCTAATGTGAACACTCACCACCTCTCCTAAAAGGTAATAAGTTCTGGGGAACTAGTCACTCCAAGGTCTCTATAGTCATGTCTCGATGGTGATGGGTAGCTCAACGGTTGATGCAGTTGTACCTGTTAAGGGGCCTACTGGTTGAAACTAAATCCCAATAATCGTTAATAACTTAACTTCCTTTTTTTGTATTTTATGATTTTAAGATTCTTATGGAAATAAATTGCAAGAGATAGGGAAAAAGAAAATAACAGTGAAACCAATTCAATGACAACTTAATGAACTACTTAATTAGTACCCTACGATCCAAATATCATCAAATATTATCCAATCAGCATTCAATAATGGACCTCCAGTAAACCTACAAAGTCAACAACCTTATAGATGTTGGTATTATGGATGTTTTGCATTGTTTTTGTCATTGATGTAAACACTTATCAACACTTATCCTTCTGGAGATCTTTGGTTATGTTCACCGGCAAGACTCAGTGACTTATGCACAGTCACTGGTATCTGGTTCACCGGCAAGTTATATTGTTCATCGGAACTAAGGATAACTTTTTATCATCTGGAGATCACTTGGTTATGTCAAAGACATGGTTTGGACACTTGGTTTTGATAATTTGGTTATTGGTCTAATCGGGTTGACATATTTGTTGTTTACCGGCAAATGGGTCTAGGTTATGGACTAGCAAGCATTATCTATTCCAGATCAGCATGACACATTATGGAGATGGTTTAATCAATTAATATTGTTGTTGAGCCGACATGATGCATCGCATCTTTACTTGTAATAGATTTTATTATATTATTTTTAGTAAGCCGAACTACACATTTGGTCTTAGGTTTTGGTATATGTATGTAAGATCTCAATTGTGAGATTGATATAGGAGAAGAGAGGAGGTAATATAAGGTTGTGATATTCGGTATATGTGAATATAAGAAGAGCTACTCACACAGACATCATTTGAAGATTGAAGGAAGGTTTGAAGAAGACAGTCAGAGCTTAACCGGTACTGAATCGAGCATTGGAGATGCTACTTTGAGCAGTACATTATCATTGGATTTAATCATCCAATTGTGGTCAATGTGACTCTAATTTTGTGATTGAGCAGTGAGCTCTAGGCAGCTGGCATATCTGCATGTGCAGACCCTATTTGTATACACATACTATCTGCAATAGTATCATTTGATTGTGGGTGAGGTTTCCCACCATGGTTTTTCCCCTTACAGGGTTTCCACATACAAATCTTTGTGTTATGTGTTGTGGATATTGTTTCTCTTTTTGTTTCATGCATTAAGTTTCACCGGTACTATTATTAATTGTTAATCTATTTATCGGCATTAAGTTTGGTTTAATAGTAATAAGTATCAAGTTTGGTTAAAGTATATTTGGGTTGAAATTAATAGACAATTGATTCACACCCCCCCCCCCACCCCTCTTAGTTGCCTCCGAGTCCTAACAATTGGTGTCAGAGCCTAGTCCTCTTTTTGCAGAAGTTTAACAACTTAAGGAAATTATATGACAACTAACTATTTCAGGAAGGACAGTCTAAAACTTGATAGAAATAACTATGGTACATGGAAGATCAAAATGGAGACTTGTTTGAATTACATTGGAAGAGACATATGGGATGTTACACATAATGGTTATGTTGTTCCTACACCAAGTCAACCTAATCCACCTACATTGGGTAAGGATCAAGAGAATGACTGCAAAGCAAGAGAAGCACTTTTGAGCGCATTGTCAGATCAGCAAATTATGGGATTATCAAACTGGTCTACCGCTAAAACTATTTGGGATAAATTGGAGACATTGAATGAAGGTTATTCCACTATCAAAATTGCAAAACTGGAATGCTTCCGAGTCAAGTATGAAAATTTGAAAATGGAAGAAGATGAAAGAATTTTTGCTTTTATGGAAAGAGTTAATGAAATTGTCTTGGGAATACAATGTTGTGGAGGTTCTTTGAGTGAAGATGAAATTGTTTCTAAAGTTTTAAGAGCATTGCCACCGACATACAAAATGAAAGTAACCGCTATTAATGAGTTGAGAACCATTCCTAATACATCAGTGTCTAGAGATACCTTGGTTGGAAAACTTTCAGCATTTGATCTTGAGGAATTTAGTCATGTTGCTACAACTAAGATAGATTTATCTTTCAAAGCATCATCATCTGCAACATCTTCATCATCAACTAATAAATCTGATTGGAAAGCACTTTATGAAAGATAACTTGAAGACGTCAGGAGAGAAAATAAAGAACTTGAAGAGCTTGAAGCACTATTTGCAAGGAAAATGCCTAAAGGTCCTATTGGAAGTAAGTATGAAGGTAAAGCACCTTTTAAATGTTTTAACTATAATAAAATTGGTCATATGGCATCTAAATGTCCAGATAGACATGCAAGATTAAGAGAAGAAGCTAAAAGAACATATAAGCCTAACCCTAAATATCAGAGATACCGATTCAAGAAAAATAGAGACAAATCTTACTACTATGTTGATGAAGGAGTTACTGATGATTCTGATGAAGAACTAGGAGACAATGGATGGGATTTTGTTGAAATAATAGAATATCAACCGACACCTACTGTTCCACTAGTAGAGCAAGCCCTGGCAACTAAAGTTGAAGAAAATGATGAATGGATTATAGATTTTGGATGTTCACATCATATGACTGGTGATAAAAGTAAATTCTTATCTTTTCAGGAATACAATGGAGGTCTAATAAGATTTGGAGATGACAAAGCTTGTTTGATTAGAGGAAAAGGCACTATATCTTTTGATGGTAAGCATAATACTGACAATGCTTATTATGTTGAAGGTTTGAAGCACAATCTTTTGAGTGTTGGTCAATTAGTTGAAAAAGGATTTTAGTTACAATTCAAGAATGGTAAATGCAAAATCATGAATAGAACTGGTTTGGAAATTGCAATCGGTAATCAGACTAGAGGTAATATCTTTCATTTGATTAACATTGAAAAGACATGCTTGATTGCATACATTGATGAAAGTTGTTTATGGCACAAAAGATTCTGTCATGTAAATTTTGATTGCATTGTGAAGATTAGTTCATCTAAGGCAGTAAGGGATTTACCTAAGATTGTAAAACCTCATAATCTGGTATGTAAGGAATGTCAAATGGGAAAGCAAGTTAGAACAACTTTTAAGAGTATTTTTGAGAAAACCAATGATGTTCTTGATTTAATTCATACTGACTTATGTGGTCCGGCAAGAACAAGAAGTCTACAGGGAGATAGATACTTTATGCTAATTATTCATGATTATTCTAGAATGTGTTGGGTTACTTTTCTTAGGGAGAAATCAAAAGCTTTTGGGAAATTCAAATTATTCAAGGCACTTGTAGAGAATGAAACCGGCAAGAAAATCAAATGTTTAAGATCAGATCAAGGAGGTGAATTTACATCTAAGGAGTTCAATACATTTTGTGAAGTGAATGGAATCAGAAGACAACTATCAGCACCCCGGACACTTCAGCAAAATGGAGTTGTGGAAAGGAAGAATAGAACTATTCTAGATGTAGCTAGAAGCATGATGTCAGAAGCTAATCTACCTCATGTGTATTGGAGAGAAGTAGTGAATACAACGGTTTACACTTTCAACAGAGTTCACATCAAAGGTGAAACTGGTAAGACACCCTATGAACTATGGTTTGGTAATATTCCCACTCTTAAGTACATCAGAATATTTGGAAGCAAATGTTACATTAGGAGAGATGATTATATTGGTAAATTTGATCCTAGAACTGATGAAGGAGTATTTCTTGGGTATTCATCTAAAAGAAAAGCATATAGATGTTTTAATAAGAGATTGCAGAAAATCATTGAGAGTGCAAATGTCAAGATTGATGAACATTTTAGAAGGAATTCAAGGTCTATGGATTATGAACCGGAAGTTGACATAATCACAAATGAACCTATACCAAATGCACCGGTACAAAATATTGATCCAGTCACACTGGCATCATCAGATAATTCCACAGTGACTGAAGAACATCAGCAAGTGAACAAACCCAGGTATGTAAGATTGAATCACTCTGAAAGTCAAATAATTGGGAATAAGTATCAAGGAGTTATGACAAGAGGAAGGATGGAAAATGAAGAGGTATGTTTAATTTCTCACATTGAACCAACATCTGTCATTGAGGCATGTGAAGATAAACATTGGATTAAGGCTATGGAAGATGAATTGGAACAAATTGAAAAGAACAACACATGGACATTGGTTCCTCGGCCTAAAAATAAAAATGTAATTGGAACTAAATGGGCATTCAGAAAAAAACTTAATGAAGATGGTAAGGTAATCAGAAACAAAGAAAGACTAGTGTGTAAGGGATATTCACAGAAAGAAGGAATTGATTACAATAAAACCTTTGCACCGGTAGCTAGAATTGATGCAATCAGATTATTTCTTGCATTTGCAGCACACAAAAACTATAAAGTTTATCAAATGGATGTTAAATGTACATTTTTGAATGGTGATCTTGAAGAGTAAGTTTACATTGAACAACCTGATGGATTTTCATTAACAAATGATAAATATATGGTTTGCGGGTTAAGGAAAGTCTTATATGGATTGAAGCAAGCTCCTAGAGCTCGGTATGCTAGATTGGACAAATATCTTATGAAGCTTGGTTACACTAAAGGTAATGCTGACAACAACTTATACTTCAAAGTGACTAATGAAGACATTTTGGTTATTGAAGTTTTTGTTGATGACATCATTTTTGGAGGAGAAGATGGATTGTGTAAAGACTTTTCTAACAAGATGCAGGAAGAATTTGAAATGTCTATGATTGGGGAGATAAAATTCTTTTTAGGATTGCAGATTTTTCAGACTGATAAAGGTATATTTCTATGTAAATCAAAGTATTTGAAGGAACTACTAAAGAAATTTGGTATGGAAAACTCTAAACCGGTAAGTACTCCTATGACTACAACTAATAAACTATCACTGAAAGATGATCCAGCTCCTGTTAATCTGACAAGATACAAATCTATGATTGGAGGCTTACTGTATTTGACACAAACAAGACCTAATATAATGAATGCAGTGTGTATTCTTTAAAGATTTCAAATTAATCCTAGAGAAAAACATGAATTAGCGGTAAAAAGGATTTTCCAGTATTTATAGGGCACAACAAATCTTGGTTTATGGTGTCCTAAAGATGAAAATTTTGATTTATGTGCATACACCAATGCTAATTGGGTAGGAGATGTAGATGACAGAAAGAGTACCACCGGCGAGGCATTCTTTCTTGGTAGCAGATTGATTTCATGGTTGAGCAAGAAACAAAGTTGTACATCATTATCAACAGCAGAATCAAAATATGTTGTAGCAGCAACCAATTGTGCTCAGGTATTATGGATCAAACAAATGTTGAAGGACATAAAGGTAAAATTCAAAGAACCTATAATCATCTATTGTGATAATTCAGCAACAATTGATATATCTAAGAATCCGGTATTTCACTCTAAAACTAAACATGTTTCTATCAAATACAATTTTCTAAAAGAGAATGTAGAAGCAAAAGAAGTAAGATTGGTTTATGTGAATACTAAAGAGAAGATTGCAGACATGTTTACTAAGCCTTTGCCTAAGGAAACCTTTGAATATCTTAGATAGCAGCTTGGGGTCATACCCTCACCGGTAGAGACTTAGACAGTTGATGCTTGGCATCAAACCGATAGAATTTATAGAGAAACCTTTTTTCTGGCTTTGATGGAGGAGAGCTACTTCTCAAGGGGAGTAGTTGGATAAGTTGGTATTTGTAATTGTTTCTATGAACTGGTTGTATATGGTATTTGTATTGCTTTGGCATTTGATGTCAAAGGGAGAGAGATATCTATGGAAAAACACATTATCTTTTGGGGAGAGATTATTCATTGGGGGAGTGATTATACAAATGCAGAGATGATTTGTATTTTGATTTCTGGTATTGATTTCTGGAGATTGTTGGTTTTTGGTTTACTGACATTTCTACTTTGGCACTTAGATGGTTATTCCATCTTGTGTTGCCATCAATGCCAAAGGGGGATATTGTTTGTAGTATGGATGTGTTGCATTGGTTTTGTCATTGATGTCAATACTTATCAGCACTTATCCTTCTGGAGATCTTTGGTTATGTTCACCAGCAAGACTCAATGACTTATGCACAGTCACCGGTATCTGGTTCACCAGTAGGTTATATTGTTCACCGACACTAAGCATAATGTGTTATCATCTGGAAGTCACTTGGTTATGTTGAAGACATGGTTTGGACACTTGGTTTTGATGATTTGGTTATTGGTCTAATCAGGTTGACATATTTGTTGTTTACCAGCAAATGGGTCTAGGTTATGGACCGGCAAGCATTATCTATTCCAAATCAGCACAGCATGTTATGGAGATGGTTTAATCAATTAATATTGTTGCTGAGCCGACATGATGCATCGCATCTTGACTTACTTGTAATAGATTTTATTATATTATTCTTAGTAAGCCGACCTACACATTTGGTCTTAGGTTTTGGTATATATATGTAAGATCTCAATTGTGAGATTGATATAGGAGAAGAGAGAAGGTAATATAAGGTTGTGATATTTGGTATATGTGAATATAAGAAGAGCTACTCACGCAGACATCATTTGAAGATTCAAGGAAGGTTTGAAGAAGACAGTCAGAGCTTAACCGGTACTGAATCTAGCATTGGAGATGCTACTTTGAGCAGTATATTATCATTGGATTTAATCATCCAATTGTAGTCAGTGTGACTCTCATTTTGTGATTGAGCAATGAGCTCTAGGCAGCTGGCCTATCTGCATGTGCAGACCCCATTTGTATACACATACTATGTGCAGTAGTATCATTTGATTGTGGGTAAGGTTTCCCACCGTGGTTTTTCCCCTTACAGGGTTTCCACGTACAAATCTTTGTCTTATGTGTTGTGGATATTGTTTCTCTTTCTGTTTCATGCATTAAGTTTCACTGGTACTGTTATTAACTGTTAATTTGTTTATCGGCATTAAATTTGGTTTACCGGTATTAAGTATCAAGTTTGGTTAAAGTATATTTGTGTTGAAATTAATAGACAACTGATTCACCCCCCCCCCCCTCTCAGTTGCCTCCGGGTCCTAACAACAAACTCATGGAAAGAATATCACCACAATATTGTCTATTCCAATAATTCTCATACACCACTTGCGTGTGTAGTATGAGTCATAAAGCAATAAAAGGAAGATCGAAACACGCTGCTGATTTCAAACAATAGACATTACCAGATCACAAAGAACAAACTCGTAGAACATATACATAGATCAGGCAATCTATAAGTTGCTTCTTATATTAATTTCAAAGAATGTGTAACAAAAATAACTCAAGTTCATAGCAATCTACAAAAATAATCTAAAATTTCTAAGTGGGCCTCAAATCATCAATTTGTGGACCTTTACAAATGAATCAAATTCCTCAATTTATAGAGTTTTCTATCCCTTTCTAGGAAATAAATCTAATCTAAATTAAGAAATCAAAAGCTAGGAGTCGCAATTAACTTGCAAGTTTCTGCCTCTATACTCCAATTAACTACTGTAGACACATAAAAATTTCCATTAATTTGTCTACATTTAATTTCAAATTTCTCTGAACATCGGGTGAGTAATTATTATATTATTATTTCTCCATAATTCATTATTCATAATTTCCATCTTTTGTTATATTATTATTAATATCTCACCATTTATCCATTAAATTTATTAAATAAAACATTTATCATATTTATTTATACACCTTCATGCATTCACCTTATATACATTTCTCTATTTATTTAATAAAACCCCTTAAATATCCCCTCCTACCACTTACCATTTCCCACTTACCATTTACCCTATACCACTCATCTTGCATTATCTCACATTCATCCCACAACATGAACTCGCCTGGAGAAAATCTATTTAAACAAGCCCCTCTCTCTTATTTGAGGATCTCATCTTTATGCCTCAAACTTATGTCAGTTTGTATTCTTCAACATCTTAGCATTTCATTTTCTTTAGCTTCCTTTGCATCAATCATCTTGAATCTCCAAAAAACCATAGCTTCTTGTGTGTGCTTCTGAGAGCAATATTATCTACATAAGATCTTGGTTAAGGAGTGCAATGGAGTGGATTATGTAACATGCATGTGTGTTCTTAGTTTAGATTTTAAGTTGCATGTATGTTTTTGACAGGAAAAACTTCATTGTTGGATGCTGGAAGATTGAATCTTGTATTCAATCCATTTCCTCCATCCACAATTGGCACGCCCGGACACTCTCATTCTCCTTTCATTGTTTTGTTTTTGCTTAATAGAAGTTTAACTTTTTGTCGTACTATCAATGTGTCTTTTGCAAGTTTGTTTGAGGGGTTTTAATATCTTGTTTGCAGGTTCTTTGAGGGTCTACCCTCCTTCACACATTCATTCATTGCTCAGATTTTGGTGCACATATGATGTTCATGTTTGCATATTTGGACATTTTATAGAGCTAATCTGGTGTTTTGATGATGATTCTATGTCTTGGTATTCTCTTGAATGGTTTTGCATGTCTTGCCATAATCTCTGCTACGTAGGTGAAGAATGCATCTTCCAAGCATAAGAAATAGCGTTTAATACTTTCTAAATGCCTTGTCTCTTCCTACACCTTGTCTGAGCATTTTACACCAGACTTTGCATACTTTTCCCATGTTTTTGAAAAGATTCAATGGCTTTGTGCTGATATTTGGCCCACGTATTGGGCAAACTTTTGGTTTTGTGCCAGCCTTTGGGCAGATTGAAAAAAAAACAGTAACATTTTTGCAGCTTTTACCCACGATCTCCCTTGTAGATTCTCTGTGACATTCATTATGTTTGTTGTTACTTCTGCTCTCTATGCATTGCTGCATCCAAACTTAGCATTTTGTTGTTTGAAATCCCCCTTTTTTTAAGCATGCGTTGTCATGGTTCTAAGTTTAGTTTGTTTTCATTTTAAACGTATTTGTTCTTACCTAGTTTTACTTTAGATTTAAATTTTATTTTTTTTAAGTTTTCACGTAGATCATGTTTTTAGTTTTAGTTATAGTTAGCATGTAGTTTTTTATTTTTTAATTAGAATCTAGTTTAGCTTTTAATTATTATTTTTAGTTTAGAATTTTATTTTAGTTTTTAATTATTTTGTTAGTGTAGTTTTTAAATTAATAGCTTGGTTTACTAATTTGTTAATTAGTTAGGATTTTAATTTTGTTACTTAGAATTAGTTTAGATTTTAATTTTGTTATTTAGAATTAGTTTAGGATTTTAATTTTGGTATTTAGAATTAGTTTAGATTTTTATTAGGATTTAAGTTTTCTATTTAAATTAGAATTTAATTTTTGTTAATTAGATTAATGTTTATTTTTGTGATAGTGTGTTTTGATTTCTTTTTGTGAGCTAATCTTTGTCGATTTGTGTGCTTGTGCAGGTTCCTTCTTATGGCATCCAATCTCGTGCATTGAAGATAATCTCTTGAAACTACTAATGTCATTTGATGCAGGACGCATGTCGAAGAAATGATGATTTGAAACCGATTGTCTGATTTTTAGATTAGATCACATTTCGAATTGGTGCTTTAAAATTAACCAGTGTCTTTCGTGTTTTGAGCATTAGGCTCTTTTGTGTTTACCTTTTAGAGGGCCTACCTCTTGAGAATCCCTTAAGGCTCGGTGAGAGGGAACGACCCAAGTGGTAACGAGTTAAAAGCCAAGCTCTTCTGAACCACTATAAATAAATGTGTTTGTGACAAAAGTTGCAAGCAACAAGTGTTGATTAGTTCATACCGACGGCATGTCTCCCCATAAACCCTATAGAGCGCAACCTCTATAGGCTGGGAGCCTTTCTTAATGGAGTGTACGCTGCCGCATGTATGGCCACTCGAACGGATGCCCTTACTAGACACCTTTTGTGTTAGAAGCCAAAAACCTTCTAGTTGTTGACGCAGGAGGTCGGACCTCTGAAGCGGCTCACATTCTTACGGTTCTTAGTAGAGATACAAAGTTCGCCACGGGGAGTTTTCATGGGGACTGATGCTTGGTTGCCCCGGAGAAGTGAGTATCGAGGGTGGAGCCAGTGGGGTCAAGCATCTAAGTATCCGCTCTGAATTGCGTAGCTCGGGGTAACCCCCCAAGTCAGATTCAACAACTATTGTCCTGGCCAGCCTTAGGATTGTGCTTGGATGTGTTTTTACTACAAAATCAAACAAACATTTTGTCTGCCATGTTTTCTGAATGTGTGCACAAATACAAGAACATTTCACAATCAACACCACACTTGAAATTGAAACACTTTACAAAAACCTTGGTCTCAGCTTTGAAGTATCCATCCACATTGTAAAACAACATTGTCCTTGAAACGTTGAACTTGTGTTCTCAAAACAATCATTTCAAATCTCTTGAGACATCGCTTTTCAAGTTCTGATCTTTTAGGTCCTCACATAGTCACATCATTTTAGTTTCCCATACCCTTTTCGATCCTTTCATAGTCTTCACCTAGTTGCACCTTTCATCCTTGCATATCTTATTTAATCATACCTAGTCTTTGCATATCCCCCCTAGATCAAACCCATGCATAATCCCCTTAGATCATACCCATTATCTTTGCATAGCCTTCCATCATTCCTTTAGGACATAACCTTAAACCCTGCACAAGTTCCTTAAGTCATTTCATCATTGGTCCTAGCATTTCATTATTATTTGCATACCAAAATCAAAAAAAAATAAAAAAACCTTAAAAAACCAAAAACGTTGCTTGCGCTTAGGATTTCTCATCTTAGGTTTGACATCAACTTTTGATCATCAATCCCCCTTATCACTTGAGGTGCATCTTCCTTGAGTTAGGGAATCTATCAATGTCTTTGAGTTGGTATTCCACTTGGAGTTCATCATCTCCTATCATAGCATGCCCTCTCTTTGATAACTTATCCTTGTGTCTATCCATCATAGCACAAGTCAAATCCCACATTGGAAATATTTTCAGACCTATAGTATCCTTAGGCCTTGCATCAAGCATCATTCATTCTCATATCCCATTTAAGGTTGAGCTGCACATCACTTTCCTATCATATAGATTGCACTTTTGCATCAATCCTTTAGTAGTCGTATCACATAGATTGCATCTTTACATTGATCCTTAGTTGCATCCCAATTTCACTCATATCATATAGTTCCCCCTTGGCATTTTAGGGTTTTCATTTCATCTAGAGTCTCATACATTATCCTAGGTCAAAGATCATAACTATCGTAAATCTCCATGGTTACCTTGGCCCAATAAATTCAAGATCTCAAGAGAGAAATATATGACATTCAAGTTCAACAAAATGAATCAATGACCCCTTTTGAGAAACAAATTCATGATATCAAGAGTGATAAACTTCAAGGAATGCTAAAATGACTATATAAGGTGGAACAACAAATAACTGAAAATCAAAAGACAAATCTCAAGAAAGATCACATGAGTCCTTCACCAAGACAACAAGACATCTCTTCAAAATATCCCTCAAATAGACAATTTATACCTTTGGGACAATCTATTGAGTCAGCTTTGAAAGACCTTCTTGAGCATAATCTTATCATATTGCCTAACAAGACCACATGGGGATGTGAATTTTTGAGTAATTATTGTGCATATCATAGACATAACAAACATAAGACTTCGGATTGCATGGAATTAAAACATAAGATTCAAGACCTTCTTGATAATGGTATCATTGAAATTGAAGATCCTAATGACTCATCTATAGAGAAACAAGGCAGTACTCCTAAGAATGATCAAAATAATACACCTATGTCTAGCAAGACTCCATATGTGGCCTCCATCTCTTCCAGGATGCCTTCATCTCCTAAAACTTCTCAACAAAAATCCATACCATCTCCTTCAAACAATGAACCTAATGGTGAAACTTCTCATGTTGAACCTCCAGGGCTATCAACAGTACAAATCCAAGCTAATCCATTCTTTTATACAAATCCTTTATATGATTCAGATGTCTTAGATCCTATGCCATCATGCACTCTAATTCCAATTATACCCACTCTGGAAGGCCCCATCCAAAATTCTTCCCATCATGCAAAACCATGAACACCTTCCAAGAATCCCCCATGCATATCGCAAACACTACCCCTTCCTTAGAAGTGGCTCCATGTCAAGAGGATAATATGAAAAATGAAGAAATGAGTTCTATCATAAATCAAGATCAAGATACCAAAACTCTCCAATCCCATCCAATGGTTGAAAAAGATCCTACCTCCCTAGAATCCCATGATGATCCCCTTGTACCTTTCTATTTCTTCCAAGATGATCCCCTTCCATCTCAAGAGAGAAGCATCCTTCCAAATCCTATTCCTAATCCACTTCCTAAGCAAGATCATGATGCCTCTTCCACCTTTTCAAATGGTCCTACTCTATCCAATGGTCCTCTTCCATGTCAAGATCAAAGTATCCCTTTATTCCCTTGTCATAATTCTCCATGTTTGCCTCAATATTCCATCATTCCCATAAAGCCCTCTCATTATCCTATCATTCCTTGCAAGACACCTCCACCTCAAAGTGGACTTGCCTCTAGCATCAAAAGTAAGAAGAAACCCTTTGTTAAAAATATCTTCCAAAGCATGCATTATCAAAGAAAAGGGTTAGACATTCATGAACAGGATATATTAGAACCCCCTGATATAAAAGAAAATCTTGATTATAATGGCTACATTGCTCACTCTCAAGATGTTGGTATCCCTCATAAATCCTACATCTATCCAGTTAAATCCAAATGCACGCATTCCCCTTCACCCCTTCCATCTATTTTAGGTCCCTATATCCCTCCATCTCTTATGCAGGATCAACAAAGGCACACATCTTTGAACACCTTCCATCCATCCAAAATACCTTCATATCATTCCTATCCATCTACGCATTCTTTTCCTTCTCCAAGTAATTTGAATACCAAGCATACAAGTCACGAGTCCAACAATTCACATGCATTTAAGGATCAACATGTCCCATCTAATCGACATGTAAAAACAAATAAAAATGTGATCCAAAAAGAAAAAGAGATATACAGAAGGCCACAAAAGCCCATTGAGAAAAAGAAAGAAATTTCAAAAACCATATGGGTTCCTAAGGTGCTTATAGAAGCAATGCATTCCAAGACACTACAAAAGAAAGAAATTTCCAAAAGGCCCCAAAGGCCCACAAAGAAAGAAGAAAATTCAAAATGTGTATGGCTTCCCAAGTCTTACATTGAGGAAATTCATTCTAGAGTATCACAAAAGAATGAAAAGTTAAGAACCATGTGGATTCCCAAGTCACTCATACAGGACTTGCACACTAAAGAAAAATCAAAATTGGCATTCAAGTTTGCTACCCCAGCTTCTCCCACATCCACTATCCTAAAACCTATTTCACCTCCTACATCCATTTTGGCTCCTTGTGTCCTAAAATCCACCTCAACCTTTCCATCAAAATCACAAACTCTGAATTCCACTATTCCTCCACTAGCCCACCACCCCTCAAGGTGCGTGCCAATGTTGATCTTTCCAGCATTTCCATCTAGCCATGCACAATTCTTCCAACATCCCATCCATTATCCAACACCTATGTTATATCCTTCCATCCCTCTTATCCAATCCTTTGCATAAATCCGTATAACCTTTCCATCTTATCATCCATTTCATCTCCCTTTACCATCATCCTATCGACATCTTTGAGCATACCTTCAATAGCCATGGATCGTTATAGAACATCTTTCAAGGGTACTATCCAGAGAACAACTTGATTCCTGAGTCATATCTCCTATCATGTATCCATTATCTTTCAAAAGTTCAAAAAAGTCAACAAAATAAAAACATGAAAGAAAGAAGTCGAAATGAAAAAAAAAAATGAAAACGATGAAAAAAAAAAAGAGAAAAAGAAGAAAAAAAAAAGAAAAGAAAAAAAAGTGGAAAATCAGAAAAAGTAAAGAGAAAAAAAATCATCCACTGGTGAAAACCTGGCAAACAGGCACCTTGGGTAAGTACCATGATGAAAACCTGGTAAACAGGTGTCAGGCATAATCCATTATCTTCTTGCATTATTCACTAGGGGCAAGTTACATCTATGTGCATCCATCTATTATCCCCCATCCTCCATTATCCCTTATTCACTCTATATCCATCCATATCCCTTTTTCCACCTTTGATCTTGACAAGGTTAAAGACCTTTGCAGGCTTTGTGTGTCATATTTATTGTACTTGATCCACACCCTTCAGCTCATATCCTTCATTATCACCCTTTGAATTGTGTATCCTATCTACCTCCTAGCCAAATCTATCCCTTGATCTTGATCCGAACTAAGGACATAAAATGTAACAAACCTCTTGACATGGTCATTTCTTTGGACCATATGACATTAGTTACACCATACCCTTGCTTTATATTTCTATATTTGGTCCTTGAGTGTGGATTAACATGCTACCCTATTCTGAGATAGTCCTTGACAATCACATAAGCTTTCTCCATCATTCGCTTATCCATTCATGTCATATTCATTCATTCATCCACTCAAAATCCCTTTTACCTTGCTAGACACAAGGGGCAAACATGAAAAAATCATAAAAATCATAAAATGTCCTGAAAAAATCTTTAAAATTATAAAATGTCCTGAAAAAATCTTTAAAATAATAAAATGTCCTGAAAAAATCTTTAAAATAATAAAATGTCCTGAAAAAATCTTAAAAATAATAAAATGTCCTGAAAATATCTTAAAAATCATTAAATGTCCTGAAAAAATCTTAAAAATCATTAAATGTCCTGAAAAATTCTTAAAAATCATAAAATATCCTGAAAAAATCTTAAAAATCATAAAATCTCCTGAAAAAACCCTAAAAAATTAAAACATTCATGAAACCCTAAAAAATCATAAAACTCCAAAAACATACAATAAACATTGCAATGACACAAACACTTAAGACAAGCATGCAACTTTGCACTTCAACGAATTCATGACAGGATGAGACTTAAATTGAGCAAACAGGACAACATCTGATCAGGTCATACACCCGAACCCATCAACTGGGAACAAAAAAAAAATCATTCGACATGAAACATATTGTTTGCTTATTTTCTCTTGGTTGTTTCTGATTTTCCTTTTTGGTGACATGTCTTTTAGCTTTTCCAGCATGTCTTTGACTAGAAAGGCAAGGATAGGGCATGTTCACTTGTTTGTTGCTTGTGGGATGTTCCTTAGGAATATGAGGACACGTCTTAGGACATGATCACTTAAGATCATTGAGGACATATTGATCTGATACACACTAAGACATTCCTTTACCGTCTAAAATGTTTTCTTTCTCGCAATTGGTGTGACTGATTCATTTGGATCTAATTTATATTGAAATGATTTTTTGCCTTTTACCATAATAAGCTCGATGATGATACAAGCACTTAAAAAGCACAAGAATTTTCATCACCTTTCATAACCTATTTCTCATCATTCTTCATAATCATCACTTTTCTCTTCTCATCCTCCTTTTCATCTATCTTTTTCATCATTTCTTTCGTCATCTTCTTCATTCTTCTTATTGCAGTGAGATCGATCAAACACTTTATCCAACCAGTGCATGTCTTTGAATCTTTAATCTCTTTTTCAACCAATGTGCTTCATGCAATCGCAATGCCCCTGGAGTCAATCAATCAATCAATCATTGGATCACCTTATGTTGCGCTAGCATCAATCCCTATCAGCTTAATCAACTTATCAACCTGGCTATACTGTTCATTTCCATCAATTGTTCAGTTATGCCTCATCAACTGTGCATTTCCATCAAATGTACATCTCAATCTAATTACTTGTGCAATATCAATCATCCAATCCTTCTCTCCCATGATCTATCAAGAGACCAATCTCCATCAATCTGTTTGATCAATCTCTCAAGGGGGCATAACCAATCAATCATCACCCTTACCAAGATACCTCTGGGGCATATATCAGTTGATCATTTTCTTTGAAACAACGCGACAGGCTGCATTGTCTCAAAGAGGGGCAAAATGTAGACACATAAAAATTTCCATTAATTTGTCTGCATTTAATTTCAAATTTCTCTGAACATCGGGTGAGTAATTATTACATTATTATTTCTCCATAATTCATTATTCATAATTTCCATCTTTTGTTATATTATTTTTAATATCTCACCATTTATCCATTAAATTTATTAAATAAAACATTTATCATATTTATTTATACGCCTTCATGCATTCACCTTATATACATTTCTCTATTTATTTAATAAAACCCCTTAAATATCCCCTCCTACCACTTACCATTTCCCACTTACCATTTACCCTATACCACTCATCTTGCATTATCCCACATTCATCCCACAACATGAACTCGCCCGGAGAAAATCTATTTAAACAAGCCCCTCTCTCTTATTTGAGGATCTCATCTTTATGCGTCGAACTTATGTCAGTTTGTATTCTTCAGCATCTTAGCATTTCATTTTTTTTAGCTTCATTTGCATCAATCATCTTGAATCTCTAAAAAACCATAGCTTCTTGTGTGTGCTTCTGAGAGCAATATTATCTACATAAGATCTTGGTTTAAGGAGTGCAATGGAGTGGATTATATAACATGCATGTGTGTTCTTAGTTTAGATTTTAAGTTGCATGTGTGTTTTTGACAGGAAAAACTTCATTGTTGGATGCTAGAAGATTGAATCTTGTATTCAATCCGTTTTGTAGTAGTTAATTGTATTAAGTATCAAGTTTGGTTAAAGTATATTTGGGTTGAAATTAATAGACAACTGATTCACCCCCCCCCTCTCAGTTGCCTCTGGGTCCTAACAACAGACTCATGAAAAGAATATCACCACAACATTGTCTATTCCAATAATTCTCATACACCACTTACGTGCGTAGTATGAGTCATAAAGCAATAAAAGGAAGATCAAAACACGCTGCTGATTTCAAACAATAGACATTACCGGATCACAAAGAACAAACTCATAGAACATATGCATAGATCAGGCAATCTATAAGTTGCTTCTTGTATTAATTTCAAAGAATGTGTAACAAAAATAACTCAAGTTCATAACAATCTACAAAAATAATCTAAAATTTCTAAGTGGGCCTCAAATCATCAATTTGTGGACCCTTACAAATGAATCAAATTCCTCAATTTATAGAGTTTTCTACCCCTTTCTAGGAAATAAATCTAATCTAAATTAAGAAATCAAAAGCTAGGAGTCGCAGTTAACTTGCAAGTTTATGCCTCTATACTCCAATTAACTACTACAAAACGGAGGTTAGGTGAGCACTACGAAGACCATGCTATATGAACCAGGCTTTTGTAGTCATGCAGAATTTTTCTCAAAATTGTAACGTGAGTTGGAGATGTAGTTGGATTACTAGTGGGGAAGTCATGCAACTACCTCGGCAGGAGGATTAGCAACATGCTTGATTCTGAATTTATACTTTTTCAAAACTTCCTCTGCATTCTTTCTTTCCTTCTCTAACTCCCCTACTGTCTCTGCAGCTTGTTGATATTATGTTATCAAATATGTATATCTGTCCATCAATGTAATAGTAAACTGACTTGGAGGTCCAAAATGTTGGGCCTCATATGCATCCCAGTGGCTGAGTATCTGCTCTTCTTCCATAACTCCTGCATTGGTTATCCCCAGCCCCAAAACTCTGAGTAACTGTCTTACAAAATCTTCATACTTTTCTACCATCTTGAGGAGGGAAACTCAAATGTCTATTACATCCTTCACATACTATTGAAGCATTTCCATCTTCAACTCCAAAATGTATGTGTAAGACTGCAAATTCTTACAACTATCTCCACCCAGGAGGTCCTCCTCTATGATTACTTCTTCGCCCAAATGCAAAACCTTATTCAATACCCAGAACTGCTTGCTAAATGTGTTAAGCTTCCACTCACATTGTTGAGTGCAAGAAGCTAAGGCTCCTCCTACCTACACTGCCTCCTTGTATTCCCTCATGGTATTTTGCAAAAATAGTCTAATTTTGGAGGCATTTATTTGGGCCCATGATTTTGTTGTGGTGGCCACCTGTCTTACCTCAAGCAATGCTTTTACATCTCCCTCTAGAAGTGATGAGGTTGAAGGTAAATTATCATTTTTACAAGTATCTAAAGGCATGCCCATTTCTACCAACAGCTGCTTGTAATGCTCCAACTATGCTTTGACCTCTGCATGGGAAGTGTATTCCTTCTCCATTCGCCCCCTGACAATGTTGGTAGCCAGATCCGAGGTATCTAATTCCCTCCACTTTGTCTTCTTACCTAGTTTGACCTAAGACACTTGGTACTTTGGGGAGCTTTGACCTTATGCCTGCAGAGGAACTACTACATCTGCAACCACCTCACTAGAACTTGTTCTTGAAAAATGATGCACAGTCTTGGCTTTCTTAACTTTCCTTGGTTCCTCAGTGGTTGCTTGTTGTAGTTTAACCTTTGACAGCACTACTTTCCTTTTCTTTTTCTCGAAGGTGAATTATAACCATTGTGGCACATCCTTATCTTTATCACCTTCGTGAGGCACAATGTTAGTTGTCACAATGTTCACATCTGATTGTTCCTCTACTTCATCTTTCTCTTCTTCCTCTGTGTTCTTAGGGCCTTGAGGTGAAGCAATTTGGCAGGCCACACTAGTTTGGAGAGCAATATCAATGTTCAACTGTTGTTTCTTGTGCAACTCTCCTAACCTATCACTAATCTCTTCCCCAAATGTCCTGCCATCCTTATCTATTTCTCCCATACCTTGCCCGACGGCTATCTCTTTCAAGATATCTTCTTGGTCCTAAGGAGTTAATATTAGTCTTTCATTCAGCAAATCTTTAGCCTCATATCGTTCTTTCTCTCCTCCAAATGGTTGTTGTCCCATAGGTTGTTCCTCCTCTTGGTCAGAGTTTGTTTCAATATTATGGACACTTACGGTTTCCATGGTAGGTCTAATTTCCTATGTCTTGGGAGGCACTATTATTGTATCAACTGGTGGTGGCATAGGGGGAGTAGTAACTAGGGCTTGTGATGTGGTTGTAGATGGAGGCTGAGTGGGTGCATTTGTCGTATCAGGAGGAGGAGGTTGTGCACCTTCATCTATTTTTCCTTGTTCCTTTCCTCCTGAGTGCCTTCTCCTAGAGTTTGTCCAATTATTGTCCTCACGGGAAGTACCTCTGCTAGTGGCACAACACCCAGCCCTTCTCTCACTCCAAATTCTGAAGCCTTTTTCAAAAGTTCAGATTTTCTCATTTTTTCCTTAACCTTCTTCATCAATTCCTCGGTACTCTCTTCGGGCTCAACAACTTCATCGAGATTAGTGGACATATTCTTCTGAGAACTAGATCTTGTTTTACAGACATACTCCCTATAACCCCTTGATTGGAGCACACCTGAGGTAGATTCCTTTTACTTCCCCTTTGAAGCACATGGCCTAACCCTCAAATTGAGCCATTGTCTGGTTCTATTTACAACAGTTTGAGTTATACTGTCTATATCTGTATCTTCATGTGTCAACCACCTTATGGGAGAGAGAGGCTTCTTGTCAATTTCTTGTTCTTTATATATAGGATCTAGTAGTTCTCTATCATCCCTCAGCTCTTTGGGGAGATTGATTTCTATTTAAAAATTCTTAATATGAGGTACTGATAGCCTACAATAATTCTTTTCTCTAACCTCAAAACTGTCTTGGAGGTTTGCCCAAAAGTCCTCCAATCTAGGCTTGTGCCCCTCATATGCTTTAGGCATGGTTTGTTTGAGCTTTCCATAGGGATCATAATATTCCCTTGCATAATTAAATTCTTTAAGATTTAGATCCTAGAGCTCCTGCTCTACCATCTTTGCTACCTGAATTTTTGAACAAGAGAAATATCCAATGGAAATTGAGAAATTTATTCCATCTTGTGTTTTGAGGACAAAAGGGATTGGAGGCTGAGCATTTGCCTGACATATTCTAACAAAATGATGCAATCATTGCAATATCGCAGCAATAGCATAGGGTTCCATGTGAACCCACTGACCCTGATATATGTAGAGCGCTAGTTCTGAATGAACCAACATGCCCATTCTCCAATGATCGCCATTTCTTCAGGGCTTATCCTGTAACCTGTATCACCTGTGAGTTTGATGATAACATGGAAGAGGAAGGCATCGTTGATTATTTTAAAGTGTGCATTTGCATTGTTTAGAGGGAGTTGTGAGTAATATTCCCACATCTTTTTCTTCCCTTCCTCATCTCCCATCTGGCCCTCTACCTGTAGTCCCGAGAATTTACCTACTTGGGAAGCCACCCAGATAACATAGGAAGTGAAAAAGAATTTCTTCGTATGATATACCTCCTTCATCTGCTTATGGATGTTATCGAAGAGGATTTGAGCCTAGTCAAAGTATTTTTTCCCTATTTGAGCCTAGTCAAAGTATTTTTTTCCTATAAGGATAGTTGTCATGAAATGGAACATCCAGGGATGGAAGTGTCGGCAATATGGCTTGCCAAAGGCCTTTCTCAACATGATGATCAAATCTCGTTGCAGCTCCTTAAAGTCTTCCCTCAAAACATCTGTGGCTTTTAGCCATGTCTTTCTCTCCTCCTCCAACCAGTTCTCATTCATATGTTTCTTATTTGGAGTAATATTGCTATTCCATACTCTGAGGGCTTCTTCTTCGGTAGTTAGGAGTACTTCATCCCTCACAAGGATGCCAAACACAAATCCCAGCATATTTGCTGACAAATCAATTACCATTCTACCCTGGCCATCTATGCACTTTCTTGTATCTGCATTGTAGAACTGTGCAACCATCATGATGAATTCAGGAGCTTGGACTGATTGTGGGAAAATGGTTGCCTCCACCAGGCTCGATCTCTTAATCCTTCTCAGTGGGGCCTTTGGCCTTGGTTAGTCCAATTGTGTTTTAATATCCTCCAACTCGATGTGCCCCACCTCTATGTCTGTAGCCCATTTAATCTGGTCATCTAGCTTTGAAACATAAACCTGACCTTGATATTGATATTTCATGGTTACGCAAAGTTTGTCTAACTCCTTACCTCTCTTGTTGGAAGTTGGGTCCATCTAAATGCTCTGATTTGCAAGAAATAATCAAGAATTAATCCATTGCATACATAAAAATATCAATAACATCATCCACCTCGGGACTTCGAGGTTCCAAGGTTTTGGGGTGGATAATTTCCTTATAAGACAACTAACCTCATAACTTTGGGATTTTGGGGTTAGCATGGGTATGAAAAACAAACTCCGGAACTCCAGGGTTCTGGGGTAGATAAAATGAATAGAGTCCGGAACTTCGGGGTTCCGGGATGGATGAGACAAGTGGACTCCAAAACTTTGAGGTTTTAGGGTTCCAGGTAGATAGAAAAGGTTAACTTCGGGACCTCAGGGTTCCAGGGTTCAATAGGGCATCAAGAAGATGTTTCATAACTCTGGGGATCTGGGGTTTCAGGGTTAAAGCAGTGGCCCAATAAGAAAGGACCTCGGGACTCTAGGGTTCCAGGGTTCTGAGGCCTAGGGTAGTTCAATTTGCAAATGTCAAGATGACCTGGAAATCTGAGGTTTTGGGGTAAAGGCATGACCAAAGGAACCAACCTCGAGACTCCGGGGTTTCGGGGTTTTGAGGTTAGCAAACTACCCAGCGTGGAACTCCAGGGTTCCGAGGTCAGGAAAACTAGGGCACGCGAGAAAAAAAAGAAAAACGAGAAAAACCTAAAAGGAAAACCTAAACTAAAACAATAAAAGAAAATAAAAGATCTAAACACGGAAACACAAGCAAGGAGAAAAATCTACCAACCTGGTGGGAAAAACACAAGAAAAGCTTGGCAACACGAGGGCGCAAAATCGGGAGGTCGCAACTAGAAGCTCTAAAAAACTTGAGTGCACAAATGAACCTAGAAAAGTTCATTCCTCCTATTTATACCCCCCCTGAACTTCGTCTGTATGATAATCTTAAAAAAGACCTTGGGATTCTGGGGTTCTGGACTTCTGAGGTGACAAACAAAAAGACAACAAAATTCACCTCAGGAATCTAGGGTTTCAGGGTGAATTGCAAAAGAAGCAAAAGAAGCAAAAGACCTCGGGACTCCGAGGTTCCAGGGTAAAAGGGACAAAACAACCTCGGGACTCCAGAGTTTTGGGGTTGTCAAGACACAACAACTTCGGGACTCCGAGGTTCCGGGGTTTCAAGGTTGTTAACAACAAAACATGAAGAACTCAGGATTTCGGGACTCCGAAGTTCTGAGGCTTCAACAAAAAAAGACAAGGCAAGACTTCGGGACTCTAAGGATCCAGGGTTCCGAGGTTGTGCACAAACAAGCAAAAACCTACTTTGAGACTCTGGGATTTCGGGGTAGGACTAACAAAAACAAACAAATGACTCCTTGAGACTCCGGGGGGTCTGGGGTTCCGAGGTGTCCAAGCAAAACTAAAAAAAAAAGACAAAGAAAGCAAAAAGAGGGACCCATATTTTTAAAACAAGGAAACTAATGGGGTTAAGTATGCAAGGCATAAAATAACCAGTGGGGTAGCAATACCAGAAGCTGAGACCATTTTTAACTTAGGGTTTTCATAAATAGATAGTCTAGAACAGATAAATACCTTGATTCATAACGGGGCGCTGAAATTCACTTTAGGATCACTGAAATTGCTATCGAAATCATTAAATCACTTAACACTACTTCTCTGCACTATTCTCTTGATCGCATTGTGACAAATGAAGCCTTCAAATTCCTTTTTAACCTTCGAAAACCTATTTTTCAATTGCAATAAATATTGCAACCGGTTACCATGATTTTCATTAAGTCACTTACCGGAGCACCAAATCTTCTCTGAAACTTATGGATAACATCTACATATGTGATCTAAGCCTTCTGTAACCTTTTGAAATCGATTGCAGATCAACAAAGAGGGGGTTCTTATAATCTACATGAAAAGTTCCCCCAAGGCATAAAGCCCTAGTTACCGGATGAAGATCCTACACCAGATTCGGGTGCAGATCCATTTTCTGCTTTAGATTCATCTTTTCTTACCCACATTTTCTCATATTTGTCTTTGATCTCTTCTACCTTTGTCTTTCCCTTCTCATCTAATTTGTTCTTGTCTACCAAGGCATTGTTCTTGCTTCTGTAGTATTTTGAAATATGACTAGTTTTGTTACATGCATGATAAACAACATTCCTCTTCATAGGTTTGAAATTCATCTGATTTGGTCGCATCCTGCACTGGTTAGAGATATTTCCAAACATCCCACAAGCATAGCACCTCTTGTTTTGGAATTTATTCATTATTGCTCTACACATATTTGACTTGTGACCAAAATTATTGCATATGAAACACTAACTGTTAAAGGTAGGATCATTGTTCATGTTGTTCATTCCATTAGTCATCCTACTTTTGCATTGATTCGCCATATGACCGAATTTATTGCAAGTAAAACATCTACCATTAAAATTATGAGCATTAGGTTGTCTTACCAGAGGATTCTTGATCTTCTTTAGATCAGGTTTTGTATTGCTTTGTCCAGATCTGGAAGATTTACCTTTCTCAAATCCAAGTCCTCCCATGTCCTTTCCATGTCTCTAACTTTCCAACATCTCATCAAGCCTTGTTGAGCTAGCTTTGAATTTGTCTTTGTAATCATTAGTAGTAGCAAGTTCATTCCTTAAGGTAGCAATTTGTCTTTCAATCTCTTCACCATTATTCCTTGATTGTGTCAACTCAAGTTTCAACTAATCATTCTCATAGGTAATCCTAAAGCATTCATCAACTCTTTCCTTCAATGATAGTGCCAGAATATCTTCACTCTTCTTCTGGTCCTTAATCTCCTTATTCAGCCTCATCACAATGGATTGCATCTCATTCTTCAAGGCAACATTCTCTCTCTCAAGCTTGTCAACTTCATCAGCTTTACCCTGATTTTCCATGATTTGATCTTCTTTCTCCTTCATCTTGTCCATTAATTCCTTCCTCTTATCTATTGAAGTGCTCACGCGATCCTTCAATTCATTAATGAAATCATTAGCAACATTCAAGTTTTTCTTCAAAGAATTGATCTCATTTCTTGTTACATCAAGATCCTCAAGTGCCACACTGAGTTGTCTCTAAAAACTGGAATCCATTGAATCAATCTCCCAGACCTTCCTCAAGCGATTAAGCTTCCTTAGAGGAACTAGGCTCTAATACCAATTGTTGGAATCAAGGATCACTGAGAGGGGGGTGAATCAATGATATACCGGTAGCAGATTTTCAAACTTAACTTTAAACCACCAAAAGCATACACTTGAAACTGAAATACAAAAACATAAAACAATCAACCACAAAATCATAACACTGGATTTTTACATGGAAACCCAAATGGGAAAAACCACGGTGGGATTTGAACCCACAATATTATTCCACTATGGCCAGTAGAAAAACAATATTAAAAAATGGGAATGCACAGACATTCAGGCACACTGCCTAGAGCTCACTGCTCAAATACAATAAGGGCTACAACCCCGAAAGGCTCACTGCCTTGCTGATTAGTTACTGTAGCTAGGAAATCGGAAATCATCAAAGCAACATAAACATTAGCCTAGTTCAATCATGAAAACTCAAATGCAATGATAATAATCCTAAAAACATTCAATGAAAGCATGAAGACAAGACATTCTAAATGAAATCTAAGCAAACCAAATGCAGATGTCTCCTTCATGTGGCTCCATTGTCCTTCTTTCTCCTTCAAATAGCTTTGTTTTTTGGATCTCACCTACAAGTGCATAAGCATAATATGAAAGCAAGATTGACAAGACAAGATGACAGCGTAAGGATACTAGAAGCGTGATTGATTCGGCCAGGGATTCGAAAATGTGATCAATTGGGGATCTTTGATTGAAGAAATTCATCCAATTTATAGACAAATTGGAGAAATGACCAGATTAGCATGAAAGTGATTCGAATGGAAATTCAAATCAAGAATAGCAAAATTATGACATGTGTATGACAAATTGCTATGCAAGGATTTATGACAATTTATGACAATTTATGACAAATTGCTATGCAAGGATTTATGACAAGAATTTGAAATAGAAATAGACATTTAGGAATTTAGGAGAAATTAGAAAATTAGGTTAGAAATGATGACTTGGAAATTAGGAAATTGATGCAAATTAGGTAAATTAATTAATAATTTCTCATTCATTAACTAATTTACAAAAAGAGGAGGAATTAATTAGCCAATTAAATAAACATTTAATTGTGACAAGAAGACTTAGGATAAATAAATAAATTATTTATCCTAAAGAGAAAATGACAAACAAGGTTAAATGAATAAATCATGAAACCCTAGAAGATAAATTAGAAATGCAAGGACGACAATTAGGTCTTGATGTAAGATTGATTTGATGTCGATTCGATCATGATTTTGAATTGATAAAAGACCAATGCTGATAAGTGATTTGATTGACAAATGCACCAATTGATGAGGAACAATGACTAATTGATCCAAATTGACATGATTGAAAAGGACAACGATCGATGACACATCGATCGCAAAATTGATGAGATTGACCCTAGGAGATAAGAGATTGACAAGATCGACCAAAATCATGACTGAAGATTGCTATCGACAAGACCTAATTCGAAAGCGAGAAAAATGATGAATGCAGAAGAAGGACTCGATGCTCGCAAATGATAAAGACCAAGTGCGCAACATAGAAGAAATGTTAATGCGACGCAAAAACCCTAAAATAAGGCAATGCACAAATGTTAAAGTATGACTCCGCAAGCGTTGACCATTTTTAGATGTCTATAGTTACAATGATAAATTTAAAAAAAATGAACTCTAAGATAGCATCTACAATTCTTGGATGAGTTCTGGTTAAGTGCCAAATATGCCAACTGAATCACCTTTGTTGTTCTACTCTGTTCTGCCCTGTTCTCTATCTCAGTCAGCTAATAGATCAAGAATCTGCATGTGAAATTGCACCAAAATGGATTCTCAATCACCACTAGCTCGCATACAATCATACCATTCATCAAAAGGATCATCTACATCGGTCTTATATATCCGCAATCACAAAATAGGGCATTTACATTGTCGGACTGCTAGTGTAACGTGTAGTCACATGTCGGCTTGACCGGATCACAAAGGATAAATGTGGATCACCAAAAAAAATAAAATTGATGTTTCTATGTCAACCCAATCATCCCAAACACGATTCAATACACTGTAATCACCGAAAAAGCATTCAGACCCAAAACTATTATGTTCTTCTTGAAATATCGGTTGACTGGCTTTTGGTTAACAACTGCTTCTGGTTAAGAAGAATTATGGCTACTGCATAGAATCTCTATGAAGAGTTTCCATCAATGACAACCCTAAATGAATAATGAACCATCAGAAGCCACTAGATGAGTGTCAATTGCCAACAAAGACATGATGTGTCACTCAGGTACCATAGACCCTGATTATAGTTGTACTAGTGTCGAGGAAGAAATCTCCCTAATTATGTGAAATTCCAAGATCCCTTCTCCTCTCAAGTGGTCTAAAAAAACCTAGTATTGGTCTTCGAATCCTTTCTTGTAGGACCTTAAAATATCTTATGACCTTTTGAACAAAATAGTCTTGAAAAGTGAGAAAATCTACAGCAGGGCAATGCATATCCCATATGCAAGTCAAGTACTATACCGACAACTTCCTTCTCTGATTATATGTTGTTCTAATTTGGAACTTTTTATCCCACAACTTCAACCCTCTAAATAGAAATAAATGACATATGAGATAATAGCATTTGAAATCAAATTTATTCAAATTTTCCTTTGCCTTAACAAAACTTTCATTCGTACAAAGACTATGATGATGTTTTTCTCTGGAAAAGTAATCCTACAGGTGAATTTACGGTTGCTTCAGCCTACAAAAACACTTTTTCTTAGACCAGTAATCCCATTTGGTGTAAAGTTTGGAACAACATCCTGATCCCTAAAGTCAATATTTTCTTTTGGATTGCTTCTCACAATAGTATCCTTACTCTTGATAATTTGGTCCGAAGAGGTTTTAAATTCCCTAATAGATGTCAGCTTTGCCAAAAAGAGGAAGAATCAATTGATCATCTCTTTTTCCATTGCATCTTTACTTGGGAAATTTGGTGTAAAATGTGGGAAAAATGGAAAGTTAGTTGGGCTATGAACAAGAGTATCAAGGATATTATCTGAAAATAGAACTTCCCCACTAAATACCAGCTTATCAAGAACCTTTGGTCCTTGACCCTCCCCATGATTTGTTGGGGCATTTGGAAAGAAAGAAACAACAAAATATTTAGGGAAGCTAAGTGTAGCTCTCAGGTGGTTTTTGAAAAAATCTGCAGGGCCATAAAAGAGAACATCAATATTCCTCATAAGAACAATAAGCAATGGTTTATTACTGATATGAATGATATGGAAAAAGATATCCTCACTGAATGGAACCTAATACATAAAGTCTGCAAACCTAACAACAAGAATAGGAGAGATAATATTGTTTGGCGCTTTCCTGATCATGATTGGATAAAGGTGAATTTTGATGGGGCGGCTAAGGGAAACCCTGGGAAGTCTGGTGGTGGAGGAGTTATCAGAAATACTCAAGGAGTATGCATTGCAGCTTTTGCTTCTCCTTTTGGGGTCCAAAATAATCATGTGGTTGAAGCTCTAGCCATGCTAAAAACCCTCCAGCTTGCTCAGGGATTCAACTTCAAAAAAATCTGGATCGAAGGGGACTCCTTAAACATCATCCAAGCCCTCAAAGGTACAAGCTCTATTTCTTGGAATATTACTAACTTAGTTAAAAGTGCAAATTATTTGTTAAATAACTATGTTAGTGTTAGCATAACTCATACTCTAAGAGAAGGAAATAAGGTAGCAGACCTCTTAGCTAATGAAGGGGTCAATTTGGAGAATGATGTTAATTATATTGGAGAAATTCATTGTAGAAGGGAGGTTAAAGAGAAATTATATTTTGATCATATCCATGGGTCTAGTTAATATCATGATTATTTTTTGGGGAACGAATTCCAAAGATAGATTTTGGGGGCGGATGAACTGCCAGTTAATGAGTGCTTTTTGGCATCATTTCCATGATCATATGCGTGAGAAAGATTATAATCATAATTGCTAGGTTTGTGCGGCCATAAACAAAAGTTTCAAAACTTCAAAAGAGTCTTTGTTCAGTAACTCCAGAATTCACAAGCATTTGGGGTTTCATCTACGGACTGTGAACTATAGTTGCTGGTACTTCTACCTGGAGATCAAAATGGGTGGTAATTTAAATAGGAACGAGCCCCCAGGATGCGAAAATTGGAAGAGCAAAAGAAAAGTCTGGAGAAGACTTCACATATATGGCTTTACTGACTATATGGAAAAGCTTCACGGAAGTAGAAATTCTGTCTCTCACAGTTTTGCCAGAGGCTGGAGTAACAACAGAGTTACCCTGTTCGGGGAGATATGCCAAATTGATGAGAACCTGGTCACCGAGGTCACGGGTCTGTAGATGGAGGGCACCAAATTTTAAAGGGATCGGAAGTATGCAGCTGAAGTGTTCAAAATCTTCCCGAAATCGGAGGATGAAAAGGGACAACTTGTGAAGAAAGACAACATTTCCTATTACATTCCACAGCAGGTAAAGCCCTTTTGGCAAAAACTTTTAAGGGTTTTAATGGAATATTTAACTATTGATGGTAGATTTACAAAAATTTATAACTACCACTTTTCTATTTTGAATCACTTCCGTCATCGGGCCAAAATTTCCCTGCCTTTTTATTTAGCGTCCTCTCTGAATGAGAGTCTTGCTAACCATGCTAAAAAGACAAACTCCTACCCTATAGCCCATCAGGGGCTTATATTGCTCATCTATGAACATTTGAAGGACAAGACTAGGGTGACCAAAGATGACCCTCTGATCATGAATGCACATATTTCTGAGAGTGGAAAAGATTCGGATTCGAATGAGGAATAGCCTAGCGCTTCTACCCACAAAAATAGGAAAGCTAACATAGATAATGCGGACATGGAGGTGCACTGTGATGTGGAGGAGGAAAAGGGTAAGGAATCTGAAAAATGATATGGAGTATGAAAAGGATGAGAACATTGGTGAAGAGGATGAAGGGGGTAAATTTGAAAACCCTCACTCTAACCCTATGGGATCGGACAGCAGGAATGTGGCTCTTAATTCTAAGGAGGATGACAATCCTAACTCTGTGGGCATGGAACAGGGTAGGGATTTTGCGAACACCATACTGAATACTGCTCGTAACTGTGCTCTGGAGACCTTCAACTTCCAGAAATGGGTTGTCGACAACATTACCAACATGCAAAGTAAACAGAGGGAATTGGACAACAAGATTAATAAGCTGATTAAGGATGCTGGGAAAAAGAATGATGAGATGGAAACCAGTGAAGCTGAAGAGGAAATCAAGATGGAGGATTGGCTAGAAAAGGATTTGATCAAAGGGGATTTGAAACACTTGGAGGATGTCATAAGAACCTTGAAAGAACAGGTTGAAGAGGATAAAGACAACATCAACTCCAGGGTCGACCGTACCGAAGGCTCTAAAAAACTTCATGAACCATAGTCTCCAGGTCCTCAAAGTCTCATCATAGAACATGAATGCTTTGGTGGATCATCTGGAAAGGAAAAATCAGGAAAAGAAGTCAGTTGTTATTGATGATATTCCAACTTCCAGCACCACCCACCAAACTCCCAGGCGCAGAACAAGGTAGAACACTACTGGAATGGAGATCAATATGAAAGATAGCCAGCTGAGAGAGGAAAACAAAGACCTGAGGGAAGCGGCCAAGGCGATGATGCTCTTGGTTCAAAATGCTGAGGAATCTATCAAAGTTTTCAAGTAATTTGTAATGCTGGGTTTGGAGCCAACTTCTTGTTGGCTTCTTGTTGTCTTTTTCTTTGCTGCTGGTTTTTGTGCTGGTGTTTGCAGTTGTTTTGTTTCGTCTCTTTAATGCTTATCTTTCGAATTGTAATGGGGTTTCGGGTCCCCTAAAACCTATTTTTACTTAATCAAAAACAAAACTTTCATTCATCTCTTCCTCCAAAAATCCATCAAAATTAAACTCGGTGTTCTTCATGGGATGTTGTATTTTTGTTGCCAAACATTTCATTCTCATTGGTATTGGTGTTTGAACATCTATTCCCATAACTTGGCACAAGCCATAATAGGTATTTGTAAAATAGTCCTCAAAAGTATTTATGTAAAATGGATCTCTCTCAAATTGAGATATCTTGACTGGATTTTTATTTCCATCTTTCATTCTAAACCTAGGAATTAGGACTATCCTATATAACTTACTACGTATTTGGTAATCATCTTCAAATATTTTGGGGTCTAGGTTGATAGATGTTCCCTTATTCAAACCAAATCCCTCAGCAATTGCCCACTTGTCAGTATCTACCATTACCCCACCATCAACTACAATAATTACTCTCTTATTAAGGTCATATCTTTGAACAATTAGTCTCATGAAATCTGCATCCACAAACATATTTGGGAAGATAATTTTCCCAAGTCAAGTGTCCATGCATTTTGCAATGTGTCCTTCATATCTCTTTTCCTGTGAAAGTGCTCAAACAAGTTCCATCCCATCTCTAGAAGAATAGCATCCCTCACACAATTTAGCTTATCTAATAACCCATCGTCCAAACCCCTAGGGCCATGAAAATTATGTGGTGTAATGGTGGGAAAATGATGAGTGATAGATCAAGAGGAAAACTACCCTTTCCCTCAAAGAGAGATGAGAGTTTCACTATTGATTATCCTTAAAGCACTTTTCACCATTACATTAGGAAGAAGGGGATGAGATAATTCACTAGATTCAATCTCTCTACACAAATATGGTAGATTGAATTCCAAATTAATTGAGAATGTTAAAATGATCCCCTCTTCCTTGTTTGATTTTGAAAGGAAATTGATTGAATTATGTAGTGCAAAAGTGACAAAGAATCGATTATAACTTGAGATCAGAAAATGGGATGAAGTTGTGCACCTGGATCTGGCAGTAAAATGTCGAGACAAAGTCGCCTTGTGAATTTGATGAAAATTTGCCCGGACCATGGCGAGAATGTACATGGTCCTCCAAAAAATCCACGAAACGAAAAGGGTTTTTCCGCCTTTGCAAATGAAGCCCGAATCTGAAAGTAGAGCTGCGCACCTGCAGCCTACACACAGAAAAGAGAGGAAGATGGGTTGGGATTGGGGGTTTTCCTTTAGGTCAAACCCTAGTTTTGGAATTAACCAAGTAATTAAAGAAAGTACTTGCAAGTAGATGTAAAAGAAAGACTGAATTGTAAATCATCTCAAGGGAGGTTGTAGTAGAAATGTTGATAGAAGCGCTTGTGTGGAATTGTATGTTGGAATCAATCTCCTCTTCAATGGTTGAATCCTTGACTTGAATGCAACACCTAGCCTTGAAGGGAGACTTGAGATTGCTCAATGCTAGAAAAGAATGCTCTTGAATGCTTGATTGCTTGTGCATACTCCAATCTTATCCAACTTCAACTTACCCAACTTATGCAAATGAGAGGACGAAAGCCCCTTAAATACATGTTTGGTGGATTTGAATTTTGTCACGGGCCGACATCGAGGAGGTTTCCTGCTTGAGGCACAACTCATTAGGCATGCTCTAAGAAGGGTTCTACCCTAAAATAGGGTAGGGACAAGGGTGTCACGCCCCTGTCTTAGGAGGAGAAGGACGTCATGCCCCTGTCCAAGGCAGGAAAGCGGCGCCATGCCCCTGTCCTACCCCTTTCTCCAGGGTAGAATATAGACTAGGTGATGCAGAGGTCGAGGAAGAAGTTGTTTTTGCAAGCCGAGCAATCTTCGGTCTCCGATCAGGCTAGAGGATTCGAGTTCGCATGCGTGACGACCCTAATGCAGTCGTAAATTGCTAGGGTCGCAATTTTATGATACTACATGTGGGAACCTTTTCCCATCCAATTTCTTTATCAAATATTCATCTATTTTTTTAGGAGAGCCTTTCTACTACTCTTTACTCTTATACTCATTTTGCAATTATAGGAAACAACAAGATAGGATTTTGATAGAGTCTAGCTAAAATTTCACTAAACTCAATTTGAATACAATTCTACCCCTTTTAAACCCTTGGGAATAAAAATAAAATACAAAACAAATATGGGAGCTCAGAAATTGGTCAGGGAATGATCACTTATAGTTCAACTCGAGTCATCATTCAATTGTTGTTAGGAAACACTAGTTCTTTCTATTAGAGTATTCGGGTATTTACTTGATTAATTAAACAATTATTTAAGTTCCCTTTATCTCTTTTACACTTAAGCTAACTTTAGGTGCATAATAATTAATTCTTTTATTAATTATTATGTGCAAACCTAGGTTTTCCTTTTTAGGGTTTCTTGACCTATTTAAGGTTGAGTTCTTTTCATTGTATTGTAAGGATTATCACTTTACACATTCATCTTACAGAGATCATTTGGGCTCCTGTGGTGTTGTATTTCTCAACTCTCACATAGTATCAAAGCTTCACATCTACAGCTACCCATTCTTGTTTTTGAGAATTTTTGCATTGGAAGCAGATCTAGGGTTTCAGAAAGTTTTTATGCACCTAGGGATAGGCCTTTTTCTGAGCACTTTGGGCCTAAACAAACCTCACCATCGTGCTCAGAAGGCCCGAAAACCCCTATGGTCATATAAAACTTGACTTGTTTTGACTCCTAAGCCTCTGGGGGTATTTTTTCTCCAGTACCAGGTCGTACGGCCCTGGCAGTGCAGTTCACAAAAAAAAAAATCAAAATTTTTTTTTTTTGCCTTTTTACAACATGTAGGCTGAAATTTGATTTTTTGAAAAAAAAATCACAAAAAAATCAAAAATCAAATTAAAAAAGGCGAAGGTTTTTTTTTGAAAAATAAATTAAAAAAACTTTGTTTTGGGGGGTTCCCCACGGTATGCAGGGTACCGTGGGGCCCCCTACCACACTACAGGCCTCTGCCATCGCTGTCAAAGCAGGCCTCGCCAGCTGTTGGCCTCCAGCCGCTACCGGCCCTGGCCCCACCACCCGCAGCTCACCTCCGGCCCCCGTCGGCCCTGCCTTCCCAACCCCCACTGCCGCTACTCCCTACCAACCTCCCTACCACAACTCCCCACCAGTCTCTCTGTGCCGCCCACGGCCTTCCTACACCGCTCGCCGGCCCCTTTGCACCGCCAAAAACTGCCCACACCACTGGAAACAGCCCTGGCCACCGCTCCACGACTGCCCGACCACCAGAGCTCCGCCCGCCTGCCACCAGAGCTCCGCCCACCCGCCACCTCCGCCCGGGCCTACCACCAGACTACCCCTCCCTCTTGTTTTGAAGGGGGGGTTGGTTTCTTCCTCATATCTTGGGCATACGGAGTCATTTTTTTGAAAACGAATAAGCATCAGAAAGCTGGTTCCGAGCCAGACCTCGTGATGTTGGAATTTTTTTCCAATTTTTCTGGTTGATTGTGTTTTTTCCAGTCAAAGTGGGGTCTCTTTTTTGCACTCCGGGAGCCGTAGAATGAGCATCCAAACTCCGTTTTTCAAAAAAATTATATTTTTGGAAAGAATGTGCTATTTACTTTCCAGCCATATGGGTTTTATTTCCAGATTCTGCTCTAGGAATATTTTTTAGTTTTTTTCTTTTCTAGCACTCTATGGATATCTTGGTTGTTTCAGGTCCTAGGATCTCTTCTCTGAGTAGGATGTCTCTATTTTGGTTCTCCTTTCTATTTCCAGTCTTCTTATCATTGTAGCACTGTATTTATGCAAACACACTGAGATAAAGTGCCATCATGCATTCTTTACTTGGGATCTTGCACATCGTGTGCCTTATTGTACATGCACTACTTTTAAAGTGCCATGAGGGGGTTGATGTTTGCCTTGTTTGTCATCTACCTTTGTCCAGTGAGTGTTTTTTCCATGACATTCACCTCATGTTGTGTGTCCAGTGACTGTTCCTTCCATGATACTATGTACTATCTTTGTGCCTTTGATGTTTCTAGTTCTTCGTCATGCAGTTCCTGTTGGTCGTTCTTTTTAGTGTACCTAACCCTCTCCCTCTTCAGCATTATGGGGAGGTTTGTCCTGTTGGTTCTAATGCTTTCATGGTTTGATTGATCATCTCTTTAGGCTTTGGTGTTTTTACGCCATCTGTATCTTCTATTTCAGTAGTTTTCCTTGTTTGCCATCTGATTCGAGTAGTGTCATTTGAGGGCACTCATGCAGATTACAGTCTTCTCTACCTGGTCATGTTCTATTTTAGTGGAGGTTCTTCAGATCAGCAGTTTCTCTTCGACAGTGTTTGCATCTATTTTATGCTTCAGTGGTGTTCTTTTCCATCTCTTTTTGGAGTAGAGTTTTTTCCCACGTGGTTTTCTCTATTCCTCTAGTTCATAAAGATTTGGTTGTATTTGGGTACCTAATCAGGCCTTGTTGTCGGGACCCATCTTTCTTGCTTTCAATAGTTGTTCTAGGTTTTAGCTTCTCCCTAAGTCTAGCTTAAGGGGGGGTGTTAGAGTACTCAGTATTTACTTGATTAATTAAACAATATTTGTTTAATTATTTAAGTTCCCTTTATCTCTTTTACACTTAAGCTAACTTTAGGTGCATAATAATTAATTCTTTTATTAATTATTATGTGAAAACCTAGGTTTTCCTTTTTAGGGTTTCTTGACCTATTTAAGGTTGAGTTATTTTCATTGTATTGTAAGGATTATCACTTTACACATTTTGTGAATATTGAACTCTCATCTTTTGAGCATATTTTTTGTGTATTTGTTTTATCTGTTATTTGCTTCCTTGCTTCTCCTTGTAACAAGTTATTCAGCTTGCAGAGATCATTTGGGCTCCTGTGGTGTTGTATTTCTCAACTCTCACACTTTCTACACAAGCTTGTGAGCTCAAGTCTTCAAATTTTGGCAACTGGAAATGATTTTAGCAAGCACAAAAAACCTGAGCACATACTTATTCTATTACCACAACTAGATTTCAAACTACTCTAGTTATGTTGAATTTATTGCAATTTGTGTGTGTTTACCGCACGGAGTTAGTCATTTCTTACAATTTGAATTGCCTTTGTTGATGATTCATGAGCATGCATGATCAAATAACTAGGATAAATTGAAATAAATATTTGTTAACTGTTATATTTTTCAATTAATTATCCTTACAAAATAGTGGGCTCTGTTAGACGCATGTCAACTTTCTTCTCTAGAAATACGAGGGCAAGAGCCAATCAAAAGATTACACTTCACTTCAACACATCTACGAGCCTTCAATGGGCCCTTTTCAAATCAATGTCTAGTGTTGTCACAGAGGCTTGACAACTCTGACATCATCCTTAGCCACATTGCAACAATGGTCATTGGATTTCACTTTATACACTGAGTAAAAGATTGGGTCCACCTCTTGATCCAATGGTAATCGTGGCACTATGGTTGTATCTCTTCTGACAAGGATCCTCTCTATGAATAAATGATGATTGTTAGATCATCCCTTTGAATCTTCAATGCTAGTCATAAGGGTAAAGTGATTTGCAAGCCCCAAGACCTAATTGGAGTGAAGGTGGTGGTCTCTAATCAACTAATTCTAAAGGGGCCATGAAACAATGTCAACCATGCAAACAAGATTTAATCAAGATTAAGAATAATTAAACACGGTAGCTCAAAATAAATAAGAGAAACCAAGAAGACAAATAATTAGGAGATGGGTGTGGCGGTGATATGGCATAAGTTCCCTTTGGTTTGTAACTTAAAACAAGTCATCGCTCAAATATAAAACAAAACTCATGGCTCACATAAAAGGCTTATTTATTCATTTTTGGTAAAGACCTAGGGTTTAGGGTTTTAAGGAAAGCAGGGAATCAACATAACTAAATCCTAATAACACAAAATCAAGGAAAATATGAGGACTCCATTAGGTGGTTTGTTGTACTTGATTGCTTCTAGACCTGATATTATGCATGTAGTATGTATGGTTGCTACATATCAAGTGATTCATAATAAATATCATGATATAGCAGTCAAAAGGATGTGCAAGTATTTGAAAGGGACTCCAGATTATGGTCTATGGGTACAAAAAGGATTTCTCTCTCATGACTTGCATAGATACTGATTGGGTTGGTTGTATGATGATAGAAGAAGTAGCAATGGTAGTGCATTTTTATTAGAATGCAAATTGGTCTCCTAGTTTAAAAAGACGTAAGATTCCTTTTTCCTGTCCATTGCAGAAGCAAAATATATTGTTGCAACATCTTGTTGCACTTAGGTGTTGTGGATGAAGAAGACTTTGAAAGATATCAAGGTGGTTTATGATGATCTTGTTCGCATTGTGTTGTCATTGATGTCAATCGGTATAGGATGGAAACCAGTATGGGAGATGTATGTGCAGTGTTGTCATTGATGTCAACTGGTATTACTGTCATGGATGTCAACCGATAGTATGTGTAGTTGAGGCCAACTGGTATGCAAGCTACAGTCACTAGTATACAAGTTGATGTTGGGTATGAATAAATCGGTATTCGGTGAACAAGTGGATGAGCATGTTAGTATACATGTTGGTACTAACTGGTAAGATGATGGTTGGTAAGACTGCAGAGTGAATAGGCCACCGGTATGCAGGACTCCCACTAGATGAAGAGAAGGAAGAGTTGAGATGATGAGTTTGCCACCTTGGCAAATCGGTTGAGAGGAGAACCAATCAAATGAAGATGAGGCTTTGTAGTTGCACACTTGGTTCTACCAAGATGCAGATGGAGAAAGGTGTTGCCAAAAATGCATAATAGTTGGAGATGGATGGCATGAAGACATTATGCACATTACCGGTATGAAGGCAGAAACATGTCAACCAATAAAAAAGGTGGCTACTGGTATAAAGAAAAGGGCCAAAAGGAAAAGTGGAGAGCTCCTATTTAGGTGGTAAGGTACATGACGACTCACCATGGATATCTATTGCTAGTCAATGAGGTTGATGACTAGTAAATGTGATACACCAAAAAGACGAAGAAGGTGATGGCAAGAAGGTCAACCGGTAAGGTGAGATGTACCAGTAGGGTTAGATGACTCGTAGGTGTGAACTGGTTAAGTGTTTAGTCGGTGATCATATCTAAACTGACACAGAGGTCCAAGCTAATGAATACCAACAGAGATTCCACGTGGAGTTGAAGTGGCAAGCATGCAAAGGTCGGTGAAGTGCCTTTCAGTGAGGTAGTTGTCAGTTGGTTCAGCATTTAATGGCGATTGTGAAGCTCAAGGGATGATAGCAGAGGTTTGTGGCTCGAGATCAAGTGATCAACAGAGAAGGCATGATGTGCTATAGGGACAGAGAAGAGGTTAGCAGGTATGAAGGTCCACCGATGAGGCTAGGTTATATCGGTAAGGTGATTTGAACTAATAGTGAGTCTTGGTCGGTGAAGGATGTCCAACCGACATATCAGTCTCAAGATTATGCCAAACAAACTTTGCAGTCTAAGTAGAGGTGGATGTCAAAAAGGATGACAAGTGGACACCAGGTGGTGAGCACGCAGAGGTTGGTGAACTGTTCATCGACGTGGTAGTTGACGAGTAGGTCGGCATTAATGAAAAACTTGCAAATCATGGGACAATGGCAGGATGTTGTGACTCGAGGGAGTCATAGGGAGGTAGTGCAAGTGGGTTGCCCAATAGGCTTGTGTGTTATTAGGTGATAGGTCATTTACTAGTTTCAAGGTTTTGTTACTTAAATCAGAGTGCAAGAGGTTTATAGACAGCCTAGCAACTCTCCTTGTTCCACCTCCCTAAGACAAAAACTTCTTGGTTGCTCAAGGGCTTCAACTCCATAGTTGTTGGCTTAGTAATCTAACACCTTAATCACTCAATTGGCATTTGTTCCTCTGTCTTGAACTGTTCTCTGACTACACAAGTGTCCTTTTATTGGATTGCAAGTTTGTGTCAAGTTATACCCCCATGGGTGTCTTTGGCCTTCTACGTTTTGGAGTGTAATGATCCTTCTCAAGTGCTACAACCAACTTATGGAGTCTACCTCACCAAATATGTTCAATGTATGCAATAAAAACTTGTCTCAACTGGATTTAATGGTTTTTATGCTTTACAACCCTCTTTGGTGCACCCGATTTGACAAAAACCAATTTTTAGGCCTAAAACAGGCTACAAGGAATTAGCCCTCCTTTTGGGGTTTTGTGCTCACCCTGCTCCAACGATGGACTTCCAGACTGAAATAATCTCATATATGGATACCCTTTTGGGAGTTCTTGAAGATTTTCTAAGTTTTAAGGTCCATTAAGCCTTCTCCATGACTGTCCCAAAAATGGGTGCAAAAAGGAGGGTTTGAAAGGGTTTTGGTGGCAAATATTGACTAACAAGTTGGAGACCTTCAATATGAACCATAAAAACTTGGTTATACCATGTTACATGCTAATTAGGCCATGAAAAGATAGTTTTTACACCTTCCAAGGTTAGGAAACAAGATTTACAAAAGTTGCTCATAAGGAGCATGCAACATTGACAACTTTTCAATCTTGCTTTCTACAAACACAATTTTTGCATGAGAACCAATTACAATGTGAAGCATGTAAACATGACTAACTTTAGAGACAAGAAGGAATTATATTATCCCTACACAAAAGGCATTAGGCAGTTACAAACAATGAAACATGCACTGTCAAACTAAGTATCACTGCAATTTGCCCTTTCACTTCTTTTTCACTTTGGACCTGCACTTTCCACTGTCAGAAACTCTTTTTAAAAGGTCTAATTGGTGCTTTCATTCATTTCTCTGCCTTTGGATATTTTTTTTCCTTCATACCTATTGTTTGGAAAAGGAAGAATGCATAAACATCTTCAACAAAAATGTAAAAATCAGTCACAATTGACTGTGGCAGCCAGCTGGGCATTACAATTTTGCCTCAAGGATCATTAATTGATCTTGGCAACTTCAAACCAATGGACAAGTCCCAAAAACCACCCCTTGTTCTTGTTTTCAAGCAATTAGAAGGAGGTACAAGGCTTTACCAACTCCAATAAATGGTGGAGAGGAAGTAAGTGAAAGGAAATCAACTCCAAAACAGTGACTCGTTGTCTTTTACATCTTTTTCACAAACCAAACATGAAATCATCCTCATTATGGCTTAGAAAGCCTCTTTTCCTTTACATTCAAACTTAAACATCAAAACAGGTCTGATAATCTGATGAGTGCATTTTCTATGGAAGAGCAAAGCATCAAACTTCTTCAAAGACCCTAGCCAAATGGCACACTTGCCTAGGGCTCCATGGCCACAAAACTCCTTACACCTGCACTTTTGAAATCAAAACAAGTATGTACATATCTTACAAGTTGACCAACTAGTTCTTGGGAAGCCATGAGCATTTAGGGCCTCAAGAAGCCAAGTTGGTCAAGCATCCTTGCCAATTTCCTAGACAAGGCAGTGAAACTGTCAAAACTAAATATTTTTGCACAAAACTCAAAACTTAATGAAATTCAATGCAACCAAAGGGAAAAGATTCATGAAACATAAGAGTACTGGAAAATGCAAAAATAGTATGGCCACGTACAGCAAGTGTACGGACTGTTGCTCACATGGAGTCAAAACATAGTGAAAAACAAGGTAAAAATGGTGCAAACTTGCAAAGTGCTTGATAATTCCGAATGATCAACCCTTACAATGGCTCAAACAAGAGAATAAATACCTCTCCAAGTCATTTATCCTCCTATATAGATAGGTACATGTCCAAGAGCACACAAATTTGACATTTTCATGTCTAGAATGACAACTATTGATGCCTACATGATGCAAGGTTGGTCTCAAAAACCACCAATCATCTTAGAACAATACTCACACCTAAAACCCAAGCACAAAACATGCCTAAACACTTTTCAAAACAAAAACACATTAAAAACTCACTTTTGACAACAATTTGCCAGGCAACTCCCAAACTGGCAACTTTGAGCAAAAAGAAGAAAACAGGAAACCAAGACCACACAATGAGTTCAAAACTCATCCAAACAACCTAGAACAACTTCAAAAACATCTTAGACAACTTTCCAACTTAAAACTAATAAAAACCAAAACTGCTATCAAACATGTGATGAAAATGAGGCCTAGGTGCTCTTGCACCAGGGAGACAGCGTGGCAAGGTGATTAAACTAATCTTGCAGGATGATCTGATTCTTGTACTCATTGGCTAAAGGAAACACTTGAGCCATTAATGGTGTTTGACAGAGAAACGTCAAAAAGCATGTTGCAGACATCTAAAAAATAGAAAATGCACATTGGAAGGTGAGGAGATGGCGGTGTTGATTGATGTGATAAGATATTTTCATTCAAGGAGATGAGATCTAATTGGATATTATATGTCACATTAGCTTAAGAGAAAACCCTAGCATGCCAAATTTCAAACTCATGTTTTGGTGGGAAATCTTTGTTCTATATATGCTGATCAAAGATGCGATGGATTGATGATGTAGGAGATAGAGAGTGATGCTGGTGGGTGGAGTTGAGTGATCTCAAGAAAAGTAGAGTGCTGATAAGACTGAGAAGAGTCAAGTAACCGAGGATCTGAAGTAGAGAACCAACAAGAGTGGTTAAACTGGTAAGGGTTTAACTGTGAGCTAAATCGATAGAGTCCAAAGTAACCTGTAAACAAAAAAAGAGAATAAGTACAAAAGTGAATCGGTGGTGTTCAAGCCAGCAAGAGGATAGCACAGAGTGTGGTGGTTGTGAGTGTGTTACAAAGAAGATCTAACAGGCACAGAATAGGGCAAGGTTGAACCGGTAAGCAGAGCAACCAGTATTCAAGTGTAGAATCTGTCAGATGAACAACCGGTAAGGTTTGAGTCGGCAAGTGAGCAGCAGAGACAAGAGGAGGTAGCAGTGAATGAAATAAAGTGTGAACCGGCAGAGAGGAGGCTGAGTGGAAGATAGAAGATTCTACCGATAAAGATGAGGAGAAGGGAAACCGATAGAGATATTATTTGTAAGTGGTTGCAGAACTCTTTTGTAACCAGGCTATTACTTTTTCATTTGATGATATTCATTGTAGATCACTGAGTTGATGCCGGTGCAAGGGTTGGTGCCCTAAATGTAACCAATGTTTCATTGTGAGGCTGGATTGGAGCAGTAGACTCCAACAACATTTATCACCGATGTTTTTCCCATCTTGGGTTTTCCTCGTATATACCGATGTTATGTGTTGTGCCCTTTGTGTGGTTGAATTGTGTTGTCTTGTTTTATCTTACCGGTAGGGTTTGTTGGTCCTTAGTTTGGTAACTGGTAATCTCTCTTGGGGATAAAAGGGTTAAGAATTTAGAAACCACTGATTCACCCCCTCTCTCAGTGGCATCTTGTGTTCAACAGATCCCATTCCTATTATGTGTGATAATACTAGTGCAATAAATATTTCAAATAATCTTGGGATACATTCAAGAACCAAGCATATTTCTATCCAACATCTTCTTAAGGGAAAAAGTTGCAAAGAAGGAAGCCGGATTAGAGTATGTACCCACTAAGGAGCAGATAGTAGACAAATTCACTAAGACACTCCCAAAGGATACCTTTGAGTATTTCCAATAGAAGTTTTGGGTTATTGCCCCTCTTTCCAACAACTAAGATGCATATAATGGTGCATATGTCTAAGGGGATAATTTTAAGAAATATCCTTAGTCCTAGATGAATGCTCAATGCTACTCTTAAGGGGAGAAAGTGGTTGTTTTGTTACTATTGTAGAGGTATAAAGATTTGGATACAAAATTAAAGGGGGATAGATATCAGTTGTTGGTTAGGTTCTAGAATAATGATGAGGTGTATTTGTGTGCCCTTTTTCCTTGATGTCAAAGGAGAGAGATACTAGTTGAGGATAAGTGATACTGCTAATAGGAGGAGCTTATGCAAATATTTGTAATATTATATAGGGTGTTGTCATCAATAAAAAAGGGGGAGATTTTTAGCAATATGTGTCATCATTGATGTCAACTTGATGTTTGAGAACATGTGTTGTCCTTGATGATGTGTTCTTGATGATGAATAGTTGTTATGTGGTAATTGATGTTGTTGTATTGTTGTTGATATCAATGGGAAGAGTGTTGGATTTTTTTCATTTGTTGTCAACCTATAGTTTGTGTTGGGATGTCAGATATGTTTTGGGAAAATATGAGGAGATAGTTATTATTGATTGCACTTGCTTTGGGTTGTGGATGTCCACCTTCTTGGTGTCTGATGTCTATATTCAACATGAGGTGTTGATGGTAATAATGTTAGTATAATATTGTGTACTTGCAACACGATGATAATTATGATGATTAGGATGTGTTGTCCTTGACCATAGCACTCTTGTTTAGGTTAATGTTGTTTCCAAAATGTTTGTAGATGTGATATGTAGGAAAGAGTATAAAATATATGTCTGGAAGAATGGTTCACATTCTTCTACATTTGAGAATTTGGTCGTGCATATTTGGACATGATGTTTATGCTTTGTGGACGTTGCACTGTTATCTTTTTTAAGTTCCCAGTGTTACATCTCAAGTGGCTAGTGATTATTGTTTGTTGAAGATCTATCAAAAGTGGATTTAATTGATTCAAAAAATGCTCTACATTTCTCTGCATTGATGTTTCAGGAGCAGCAACTTGGAATACATGCTTGTAATTTTTTTTCATTATCTCAATTCTAATTTTGGGTGTTGAGGTGTTTTACAAGAAGATTTGTTGATGTTTTGTCTAGGACTATGTTTCCTTACATTCTAGCAATATAGTGATTTGTATCCATTTGTGTTGCACCAACATGTATAGATGTGATAGTGAGAAAGAAGAATTTGAGAATGTTTTTGGATTTTCTATGAATGATCTCATGTGCTTTGCATGGTGTTTGATGTTATCTTTCTAGGTAATTGTTGTGGTTTGGCTGACAAAGTTTTGTTTTCCAACTTATGCTATGATCTTAATGATATATGCCAACTTTGGAGAGAGTGTTAAGTTGTATTTGGGTCCTACCTTTGGCATGTGAGGACGTACATGGAGTTAATTCACTTGGATGCTATGTTTTTGGGCCGACTAGTTATGTGTTTCATTGTTTATCCACATGTTACTTAGTTGTCATCCTTGGAAGATTTGTGCCAATGTGTATATTATCTGGAGCTACTTAGAGAAATGTAATATGATGTTTCAGGTCCTCTCTATCTCCTAGATTAAACCGCATTCACCACAATTTACATCTTATTTGTGCTTATAAGATCTCTTATCGAATAATAATGTCTATCATTGTCTTGTAATTTTCCTTCATCGAGGGAAACACTAGGGAGCATCTTGTTTTTCCCTTACCACATGTTCTTTCATAATTACATCTTACCTATATCATTACAAGATTATATATAATTATATTTTTCACAATGTTAAATACCTTATCATGATTATATCATTTTCTCCTCACCTCTTGTTGCATTCATCTTTCATATACACCTACTTTTGTTGGGCTTATATTATCATTGATATTTCCTCATGAATTTCATTGTAACATGACACTATGATCATAGTTTGGTACCAAATGAACAACTATTATATTTTAATAGACTTCACGTCCTTATTAGCTTAGTTAGAGTCCTTTTACATTTTTTCACTTGGTTGTGTAGTAACAAGATATATGATGAAGAATTTTTTGGATTCATTGTGTACAAGTAAAAAGTGAAAGTATGTTGCAAACTTAAATCCTCCAAGTGCAATTAAATAAAAATAGAAATGACCATAACATAAGACATATGTGGAGAAAACCTTGTACAAAAAAAATCCACACCAAAAAGACCCAAAGCTTGTATTAATTCTTGAAATGAGATATGTGAATAAAACTTTTTTCTAAATTTTTGCAACATTTTTTACTACAACAACCTATAAAAGGACTTATCCAACCCCTTAGACCAAGCTCCAATTTTAAGAAGAATTGTGAGATGAAACCATGAGATTCTTTTGGAAAATTATTACAAGCCTAAGAGAGGCATAGTTCTCTAATTGGTTGGACTCAAAACCTAATATCTCAATTGGTTTAAGATTCCTTTGCATCATAGAATTGCAATATAGAATAATTGACTACCTAGATTGAGGAATTCATTTTTTCTTTATTATGGCAAGCTCCCAACACTGTCATAAAGGTAATCAAGATTCCAATATAACCTCCCTATTAAATGCTCTTATATACGCCATAAAAATATATCATGTGTAACCCTTGTGGACACTAATCAAGATGCTCATACAAACCTTCTAAAATATTAATGAATGTCTAAATTAAAAAAATCAAGTGAGATGCCTAAATTCTCATGTCAGAATTAAAAAAAGCTAAAAGATAAAACTCATGTCACTCTAAAATGTGATGCCAAATTTTTGAAGTGGTGACAAATGGTACACAAGAGAGATACACATTACATACAAAATGTCAAGAATTGAACATTAGGATTGCGGGGTTGAGCCACCTTGTCCCAATAGGCTAGATTCCATTTATATTTTTCCACTTATTAGAATCTTTTTACATTTCTATATAATCAAATCTTTATCACTTTATATAACAAGAAAAATTTCTTACCCTTCTCCTCTTTACTTTTATAGTTTTTAAGGATAATGTTTTTACAAGCAATTAGAAAATAGTACCTAATTTAAACATATGGTAGATGATACTCATTACATGATTTATGTATCTTGTAGGTTTTTAATAGAGTGTTTATTAAGAATAATTATTAAAGAGTTATATACTTTGAGCACATCTATATCTTTCTTGTGTTTATTGTTTGAAAGTATTTAATTTTCATGTCAACTATTTATTTTTACTTTGACATGCATATGCCCACTAGTTTACATGCACACCAAAGTAGGAACACACTGTGATAGTGAAAATTGTATACCTATGCCCTTTCCCCTTTTATTTTGGGTTTCGTTCAATTAGAGTGAATTTTATGTAATGTGATATTTAAGGATATTTATTCATTTATTTCAAATAAGAAATGAACGTGCTAGGGTTATTAAGAGCATTCAAATGAGAGTATCATAATAATATTTAGTAGAAGATTACATTATCATTGCATCATACTAGGTTCATAACATCTTCTTATTAACCTCGATCCACATTTTGAATTCATTCAAGCAAACGTCCTAAGGGATTTATGGGGGATAAAATGATCCTCACAATTTAGTAGATTCCCTAAAGGTGACATTGAACACTAACTATTCCTTAACACATTTTAGGCATTAGACATCCATTTTTACACACGGTCCATATTAGTAAAACTTCAAAATGACCCAATTGATATTTCAATTTATATTTTCAATAGATCTAAGTTGTGATTTTGAATAACGACTCAAAAATTATGCTCAAAACAATAGATAATTATTTATTTACTATCAAAATTAATAAAATATTTGTATTTCTATTAATTTCTATAGTGTAAATTTTCCTTGCATAAACTATCATAACTATAATTTAAATTAACTGAATTATGTTAATTAATATATTCATTAAATTTAAATTTACTATAAAAAAATATTTTTTTTAATTTTGTAAATGGTTTTTAAGAATATAATGGTTTCTTGAAAACCATTGATAAATATAAATTTTGTGTATGAGGTAAGAATTAATGTATAAATGTTTAAGGAATTGACTTTTGCTTATTTTTCGAGATGCAGTTTTATAGTGAATTTTGAAAGGATATCTTTAGTTTGTTTAAATTAAGATTAGAATCTATGTAATTGCTTTTAATTTCTTAAGATAAGTATAAGCATTTAAAATAGTTGCATTTAAAAAATATATCTTAATCATAAATACAAATTTGAAGTTTTTATAGTTCAAAATATTGTATACGATTTCAAGAATATAATGTTTTCTTGAAAACCATTGAAAATATTTTGAATTATAGATTCTTATAATTAAAAAAATAATCATTTGCATACATTATGACCTTAATATAAACAAACTAAAACATACTTGATCAATCCAATATAAATCTGCACTTTGAAGATAAGCTAAAATCATATTTTCAAACATTAAGAAATTAATTCTTACCTCATACACAAAAAAAAAATATTTTAAACTACAACAACTCCAAGATTTAATTTATATTAAATAATAAACACCTTGTATAGACTACATTAGGCAATCTAAAAATATAAAATCATTTCTCTTGGTAGAAATTAAAAAAAAAACTCCCTAAAGTCTTTGGGAGGTTTAAATATTACCTAATACAAAAAAGTAAGTTTAAAGGGCACATAAAATTGTCTTGCCCAGCACATAAGGGTCAAAGAGGGCAATTTAAGTAGAAAAAATTAAAAGAAATTACGTCACAAGCCACAAACTGCGTTTTCAGCTTTAGACTAGTAGTAAAAGCATTACATAACTTGAGGGATTACTGACGTTTGATCGTTGAAATATGATTTCTAGATTTTTTTTAAAAAATATTTAATCAATTATTTCATTTCTTTGGTATGATTGAGTATTTTGACTTGCATAATTAACAAATCATTAGTGTCATCTCCCGTGCTACTTATTTATGCCAAGATAGACCGACTTGCAAATATATATATATGTGAAGATTCTTTATTGAAATTCTTAATAAATTTAAGGTATTCTTATCTATTATAAAGAGATAAAATTGAGTAAATTATATTACAAATCATTAGAATAAGGAGTGAAAATAAATTTTGAAGTCAATAACAAGGATAAGGGTGCATAGTTTTATGTGAATGCAATTTTTTTTTTAAATTTAGATTTTGATTATTAGACTTGTGGTGTTAGAGTTTTATGAGATTTAGAAATGTTCTTTATTCTATCAAGGTTTAGAATTACGCATGGAGTCTTATTCTAGATAGTTGTGGTCTTGCTCCTAGATTTATGGTCTTGAATTTGGGACCTCAATTCTTTAACAATGTTTGTCTTTGTGTACTTGAACTAGGCAATGCTTAAAAATATCAATAGCGGCTATTATCAAGAGATAGGTAATAAATCAACCTGGATTGTGTCCATGCCCTATTGGAGTGATTTAACAGTATTAGAACACATTTAAAGTAGCATGCAAAATGTATGTGTTTATCCTTATGACTACAAATGTTCATGCAATATTTTATGTGAGTGATCTTATGATGAAATGATGTACTGATTTGTGATGACTTAAAATGACCTAGGGATTTATCCTTTATACAACATTTTGTGTTTTTATATATTTCATGCTTGAGTTGGTATGTAATCACTGGTTGAGGTCAAATTAGCTTAGGTGTAAGATAAATTTTAAATTTACAAAATGTAGGTCAAGACTGAAGTTGTGGACCTAAATTAGGTTCAAGGTTGTACCTATAGTCATGGCACAACATGAAGAACCAAAAAAAAAGGATGAGATCCAAATCAATTGGGGAAATGGACTCAAGTTCAGGTTAGGTTTAGGCCCAATACCATCTCTTACACCAAAATATGTCATCTAAGCACTATAATATTACACTAGAAACAAAGGATCAAAGTGGGCCTAAAATGTGTGGGAAAAAAGTGTGAGACATTCACTTTTCATCCCTGCATGCTACCTTCATTTTGAATTTAATAGGAACTACAATAAATTGAATGCATGTCAAAATAGACAAACAACCAACATAAAAGTAAATGATAAGCACGTATACAAAGGATATGGATCTATGTCCAATGACCCATTTGGACTCCATATAATGATAGATCTCCTTCATACCTACATACACAAGATTCCATCAATAGTATCTAGTATGAAAAGTAAGATAAATAGGAACACCAACTACTTAATGATGTCGAAAACCAAAAGAGCAAATAAAATAGGTGTATGATCCTTGAATGAGTGGATTCAACTAGAAAAATTGGAGCAAGGGAAAAAATGGTTCAAGATCCTTAAATGAACTAATATAACTAGTAAAGGAGGAGTTGTAAGACCCATAAATGAACCATTGTAACCATGCAATATTTTGACAATCCATTACAACTATACAAGCTTAGTGTAAGGCCCTTGATGATCCATTCGAACTATCATTGTGTGGTAAAGGACCTATAAAGAGCCACTACAACAATAATTGTTGGCTGGAAAGGAGAACAATTTAGACATAAGGCAAAAAATCTTACCACATTTTATCACAAGGAATCAATGAAGCATGAGATTCAATAGATAACATCTAGGATAGGGATATTATAGACGATTCACATCCCATCCTCTAAATGTTGGTATATTGAAATATGTAATTGATAGAAGAGGGATGTAGATATGAATGTATATGAAGAGAGATTATATGAATATATCTAGAATAATATAGGGAAAGATATGTGATGTATAAGAAGATATAAGGATGTATAATGTACTAAACTAATATGAAAAAATTCAAATATTTTGGAGTTCTAAATAAGATATGTTATGTGATGTTCCTTATGTTTTGTTGAGTAGTTAGTCTTCTATCTAGATCTAATCCATATTCCCTTTATATGATTGAGTATGGGATATAAACCACAACAATAATACAGTACTTGGGGCTTCGAACTTCGGTTTGTTCTCCCAAGGTTACTTGTTAAAATAGGTTCTGTTGTTGGGGCCCTGGTGAGGTGATATAAAGGACAACAAGAAAATTTTCAAACTTCAAAATTTAATTCAAAAGTAAGAGAATAAAGGAGAATGAGAAGGATATGATAATCTATAGAACTGTCCTCTTGGAATCTACCTTATGAAAGGTGTTTAGCCGCCAAGGGGATGAAGAATGAAAAGGAGGAATAATTTCGAAAGGAACCAGATTGAAGAGATGTGACTAATAGAAGAGTTATAGAATAACTACCATGGGAAACAATAAAGGGTTAATGTAAACCCAAACCAAAATCACCCATGGCAAGAAGTATACTTGAAAAGTAATAAGAGAAGAAAAGGAAAAAGAAGAGAAGATTAAGATTAATATGGGCAAAGAATTACAGTCATTAACAAATGAAATGCCACTAACAAATAAGAAGGAAAAATATTTTTTGAAGTCACAACCTTTGGACTAGGATCCATCCCTTAAGCTATATAAGAGTAGAAGGATTTTGGTAGAAGCGATACAACAAAACAAAGAAGCAAAGGAGAAAGAAGAGAAAGAGATTGGTTGGGAAGAGATACTTGGGAGAGAATACTTTGATATAAATTTGGCAAGAGATAAGGACAAAGAACAAAATCCTTTTACAATATAGAGTTTAAATAAGGAAAAGGAGAGGAGTTCACCCACTGCAAACCAAAATCAGAAAGAAAATTAAGTAAAATGTAGTCATCAATTAAAATCCAAGTCTTTGGCAAAGATACTACAGAGGTTACAAAATACATATTCTTGTTGGAATCACTTTGGGGGAGAAAGGACATTAAGCAAGACAAGAAAGAGTTGTTAGATTTTGTATCTTCCTTAAGAAAAGATGTTCTATATTGCTATAAGAATAGCTACACGAAACATGAAAAAAGTTGGAAGGAGGTAAAATAAGATTTATTAAAAAAAATTGACACTATAGATATCCCTACAAAGATTGTAAGCAAAATGAGGGACTTGGTACAAAGGGAAGATTAATCAGTGAAGGCATGTTATAAAAATTCAAAGAGGTGTTGTATGTGTGAGTGATCATAAGGTAATGAGGTGGTGTTACACATTTTGACTAAGGTTATGTTTATTGGTAATTTATGAGCTAAAGGGGCTCTATAATGAATGGTTTCATAAGGCACAACACTTGTTGAAGGTTTTGCAAATGGAGTTTTAAGCTAAGTGGGTTTAACCTTGGAGGAAACTCTGTGGTTAAGCGTGCTTGAGTTGGAGTAGTATTGGGATGGGTGACCTCTCAGGAAGGCCCAATGCTTCACCTCTATGAGCATCACCTAGATGAAATGAGTGCTAAGTGGACCATTCATTCTCATGAGAGATTGATTCTTGTGAACCACTATTCATGAAACATGATTCATTGAGTTTGACTCAAAAACTACACAGTTAAATCTTTATAACAATATCATAAGGTTATTATTTTGAGTAGGTTGTTTTGAAAATTTTAGAATGTAACCATGAGTTTGAGGTGAGATTTTAATACCTTAAACAATACTAACAAGTTTAGTTTGTTGTTGATGAACTTTAGAAACATAAATTGTATTGACTAATTTTTGACATGGAGATGTTTTAGGAGTCATAGGATGATTCTACCAAGATGAAGTAATCAAGGGCTTCATCTAGAATAACAAAATTGACACTCTGAATATGCATTTCAACAGAATTGCAAAATTTGCCTTGAAGGTCATGCATTCCTCGGCCACTACTCTGTGTCTTCTGCATCAGGATAAAGAGAACCAGGGAGGTTTGGGAGGTGACACCACGAAGGATCTATTTGAGTTCCTTGTAGATGATTAGACCAGTCTGTTGCTTTCCCAGCACATGGTGACTGGAAAAAATGAATAATGGGTATTTTTTTCCATTTTTGCTTATGGTTTCGTTGTTGGATCTGTTGGATCCTGGTTTTGTTTAATTTCATCATTAGCCTTGTGTGGCTTATTAAGACTCTTTTTATTTTTTCCAGGTACTATCGTATGAACAAATTGCTTACTACTAGGGTTAGTTGGTTTAATGTTAGTTTCAGACTTTATATGGACAAGATTGCCATCAATCTTGTGATTTTCTATAGTAGTAGGTGGAATATGTTTTTGATAGTTAAGATAGGGATTGGTTGATGCTCTATCGTTTGGTTGTTGTGTTTGTGTTGTTAATGCTCTCTTTGAGGTTTTCTATGTACTTTGGGTCAGCCCCCTAGATTTGGCTGTTTTTTTAATCAAAAACAAAATCATCACTACTAGATGGCTCATCAAATACATCAAAATTTTGTAGAAAGAGATTTGACATGGTCAAATAATCTTACAATCTTCAAAATTGTGTACATATAAGAGAAGTTTCTTTATAGCCTGGTTTTTGTTTTTTTAATCTAAGAAGAAAAATTTTGAGTTATTTTTTTCTAAACTAACATGTAACATATGAAATAGAAATGTCTAATCAATAAATAAGAAAAATTCATAGAAGAGTTGACTGAAGACTGTTGTATTATTATTATAATCACACCATGCCCAAAAATAAAGTATTTAATACAAATAGATCTAATCAATTTATCAACTAATCAAATATATCCAAATTGGATGCAAATAAATCAAAATGATTACAAGTGTAATATATTTTTGGTTCACCAAAATGATGTGTGGGAAAACAGATCCTAGATTAGCATGTGCATGAACTTAGGTCAGTCCTTCTCCCATACAACATTAAAAATGTGAGTGGGCTTGGTTGTTGTCTTCAAGAAATAGCCAAGTTGTCCTAGATGCATGCTATTTTTGAATTGTGTGTGATAGGGATTGGTTGAGTATGCACAATGAACTAGGCTAAAGAAGGCTAAATTGAACAAGTTTAATTAAATTGAAAAGATACATAATAGAAGTGCAAAAACAGAGAGTTGGTCTGGAAATGAGATATAGAGAGGAACTTAATGGTAAAATATGAATCTATCTAGGCAAAAATCCAACACTAGGCGCTAGTGTCTATTGGTATTTTGGTATGGTTTTGTCATTGATGTCAACACCTACTAAATACACCTACTTTGGAGATCCAGCAACATTCATCGGCAAGCAGTAATCTGTGCAACAGTTACTGATATATGATCAACCGACAGGATATAATGTTCACCGGTACCTGGACTGACATGGAAGACACTTGGTAATGTCGAAGACATCATGTGGACACTTTATTTTGAAGTACTAATCATTGATATATTCTTATTTGCATATTTGCTTTTACCAGCAAATAGGTCCAGGTTATCTAGGGTTACACCGGCAGGTTTATCTTTTCCAGATCAGCATGGCATGCTATGGAGATGATTTATTATTGTTATAAATGCATTAAGCTGACATTTTTTGATCGATTATTGCATCGGATATTATATTATTTGTAAAATGTTTTTATTGTAATATCTTGTAGAGTCGACCTACTAAAATTGTTCTTAGGGTATGGTATAAATGTAAGATCTTATTTGTAAGATCAAGTGTGGAATGCGAAAAAGATTTGAGTGAAGGTATATGCAAGATCAAGCAAAGGCATACACAAAGACATCATCTGAAGGTGAAGTTAGGTTTTTGTAGAAGCATATCAGCATTACACCAGTACTGAATTCAGCACATGAAGATACGATTTTGTACAGTACATTCTTACTGGATTTAACCATCCAACTGTAGTCAGTGTGACTCCCATTTGTGAGTGAGCAGTGAGCTCTAGGTTGTTGGCCTTTCTGCATGTGCAGACCCCTCTTTGTACACTTACTATCTGCAGTAGTATCATCTGATTGTGGGTAAGGTTTCCCACCGTGGATTTTCCCCTTACAGGGTTTCCACGTACAAATATTGGTGTCATGTGTTGTGGATGACTTTGTGTTTATGTTTCATGCATTAATTCTTACCGGTATGGCAATTTACTGTTAACACTGTCTGTCGGCATACTTAACTGGTTTACCGGTATTAAGCATTAAGTTGGTTAATAAGTTTTTGGTTTGAATTTATTAGACAACTGATTCACCCCCCCCCCCCCTCAGTTGTCTCTGGGACCTAACAATGTCTTGGAGTAGTGCAAATAAAAATAGATACCAAAAATAGTCTAAGTAAGGGCTTATACACCTATCACCAAAATTCAAGCAATAATTAAGAGGACAAAAGTGTTGGGCACTATAGTCCTAGGGTTTTTATTTGTTCAAAATTTATAAATTTCTATAATAGTCTATTGTGTCCATCTATGTCACTATCATAGTTTGAATCCTTCATATCTACACTTGCGCACATGAAAGAGGGGAAAATTTTGTACTATATAGGAGGCTTACATTTGTCAAATCCCATACAGGCATTCTCTCCTCCACAATAGTTATAATGATGATGATAAAGAGTGTGTACTCCTACAAAATAAGAGGTAAAACAAATAGTAATCTATTTTCAAATGACAGTGTTACCTTAGATATGAAGCCCTTGTTCAAGTTCCACACAAGGTGATAATGAAGTCTTGTAGATGTTAGTACCTAACATAATAATAAAAATAAATAAGAAACAAAATGATTGATTGCATATGATAGTTTATTTGATAATTTATCCTCAAACCTCCTAGCCTGATTGTTCTTGAATTCTAGGGCTTGAGAGAGATTGATTATATTGGTCCTTATGTTTCTTTCTTAGCTTATCAAATGAGGAAGGGAGTCATATTTATATGTTACTTACACCTTTTTGTATAACTTTTTGAGTTTATGCTGACAATAAGGTCCTTTTGTTAAGGACCTATTTGAGCCTTATAATTTTGAGCCAAATTGATGAGACACTAGCATTGGCAGCTAGAATCATGCCCTATTTGGTAATTCAAAGAGCCAATAACTTGGAGATTTGACCAAGTTTTCTAATCGAGGCCTACGATAAGCACATTTACTCATGACCAATGGCATACATCAAAATGAGTTCTAAACCTAGTGTGAAATTAAGTGGCAACAATTTATAACACTACGCCTCTTGATTCATCCCCCTTGGTGATATAATGTATTAATGGGCCTTTGATGGAACCCTCTTGACGTGCTTTGATACAAAGGATGCCCAATCTTCTTTTTGTGAGATATGTGAAGGTATTAGGTATCACTAGTGCACATATTAGTGATTTCACCTTAGCTCAATCATATCAATGGATCAAGGATCATGAACATAGTAAACAACATGCTTCTTTGATCTCAACATCATAATATAATAATTTAAAAAATAAAAATAAAAAAATCAATCAAAAATCTAAAAAAAATAGAAAAATGACAAAATATAAAAAATAGTAAAAAGAAATAACACATCCAATGTTTAATAACTTTTATGGAGCCTTGTGCAAGTACCATGATGAAAACATGGTTACATGCATGATGTGTAGCAATTTCTTTTCTACCATCTCTTAGGATACCATCTTCATTACCACCACCATTCTCATCTTTGTATATCATAATAACATAATGTTCATCATCCATTCATAAAAAACCTATAATGTTTGGAATTGGTCATTAATTAGTGTCACATTTCATCTCATCTATCTTTACGCACCCTTCCACACTCCCTCCTTTTGTTGGATATGGAAGTTGCACCTAAACTATGTTACGAATAAGGCCTTGTACATACCTAATATTCAACACCTTGGCCTTCAACCCTAAAGTAGTTTCATGCATTACCTTCCATTTTCACACCTCACTTCATCCCATCTCCACAAGTGCTACATCAGATCACATCTCCACACTTCTCTATATCATTCCATCACATCTTATCTCAACACACCATCCTTAATAAATTTTGGAGCTCCTCAAATGTACACTTGAACATAAATAAATACTACATGCAAATATCACACATGAGCCTAGCTAGTAAACATTAACCATCCATCATATTGCACTTTGTCCATCATGTTTATCTATCCAATCATCCACTCCCTTAGTCTCTTAGTCCTGAGTATAGAAAATATTAATCTTCATATTATCCTATTTTTTGGCAAGAGATATGTTGGTTGCATGACATTTTTTTGTCAACAATATTTTATTTTGATTTATCTTTTGACCCGCGACTACACCTACTTGAGGCCACCTAGATCTTTCTATAGCTTGGCGTGTTTTAACTGTTGTATAGTGGGGCATATTCTTTAACTTATATGTTGTGTTTGTGGTTGTCCTTTACATGACCCACTAAGGTGCCAAATTTTCTTGCGTGTACTAGGACAACCTATTGTTTGAGTATCAAGTACATGCAAAGGTTACCCTGTCACCTTGGTTCCTCATAGCTTTGTGCATATTTTCCTTTTCTATATCAAAATTTAGGACTTATCTCCTCATACTAGCATAACAAATTTTACATTTGATACATCCTCCCTCCATCCCTTTTATGTGCAATTATTGAACCTAGACACTTCTCAAAAGTCAAACTAAATTTTCATCTCATCCATTCATTTCATACCACAACTCATAATCATAGTCATCCACATAATGATGTTGACCTAATGCTAATCTTAAACCTAGAATTTATACCTCTTGTGACACTTTTCACATGAATACATATTTGATCCTAACCCTAACCCCCACTTAATCTTAGGAATACATCATCAATCTATCTTAGCCCTTGATTTTGCCTCTTGGAAATTTTATAAATGGATGCCTTCATCCTTCATCTATAGAGAGAGAGATCAATCAAGTATATGTTAGTGAGCTCATGATACAATTTTTCCATCATAACATCCTTCTCATACCAAGGTTATGCTAATTTTTATATTGAGCAATTCACATCATAATCTAGAGAAAATTAAATAGAGCTAGGGTGCACTCTATTTTAGCTCAATATAAGAGAATGGAGATGGTTTGGGGTATACATTTAGTATATCTTTGCACTATCTTAGGTTATTATGATTCTATTTTTTTTTTCTTTTCTTCACAATTAAAAGAAAAATGCATAAACAAGTTGGCTAAGGGCTAAATTATTATTTCTCTTTTGACAACATGGAATGGCGTTCAAAGCAATGCAAGAAAATAAGAAAACTTTTTGTTTTTTTCATTTTTGTAAAAAAATCTAAGATTGTTAAATGTGAGCAATGGGTTCACCAAAATGTAATGCAGGAAATTTAATTTTGACAAAAGAAAAGAAAATTTTATTTGAGAGTAAATTTCACTAATTACAATCAAGAAGTGTTAATTAACTAAAATTGTTAAAAAGAATAATTTGGTGAAAATATATAAAAGTAGAGAAATAAAAAATGACCTTTTGATACTAAAAATAAAAAATATAAAAAACAAAGAACTCACAATTAAAATTTGGAGCTCTCAACCAAGGACATCAGCATGTCAAATGAATTCCTACACATAGTACTATGACTCCATACAAACAACAGATATTAAAAAACAAAAGTGAAACCCCAACTTTGCAATTTAGCTAACTAGCAAAACCTAGAAATAAGAGATCACTAACAAAAATATAAATGAATAAACTAAATAACAAGGTGTAGATGACTTAAACAAAAAAAATGACCAATAAACACACATGCGTAAACATATATGTAGTTGAATATTCTCAAAAAACATGCACACACAAAGAGAAGGATAAATTTGGGGCTTGAGGATTTTCCTCAATCAAATCCCTAGTTTGGTGTTTACACGTCCACAACAACCAAGACAGATAAAAAGATATATAGTGTGTGTTCTTATTCTAAGTGCATCTAGAGAGAAGAATAATAACATAATAAAATGTGTTGATACGAGATGTGATAAAAAAATGATATTACCTATAAGGCTTGATAATGCCAAAAAAAAAAGAGTTGTGAGAGTGTTGTAGTAAGTTGTAACAAGTTGTAGAGTGTTGTTCAAGAGAGAGAGAGAGAGAGAGAGAGAGAGAGAGAGAGAGAGAGAGAGAGAGAGAGAGAGAGAGAGAGAGAGAGAGAGAGAGAGAGAGAGAGAGAGAGAGAGAGAGAGAGAGAGAGAGAGAGAGAGTTTATAAAATGAAATATCTATTTTAGAAATGAGAAGATGGAAAGAAAGAGGTTGCTCAACTATTATGAGTCATTCCATGCTATTTTCATTGACCTTGGAAGGTGACAAGTAGAAAAATGTTCAAAAATGACCTTTCAACAATAGATTATCATAGTAGGCTAGTGCTTTTAGTGGATGTTTGTGCTAAGTGGTAGTGTAGATAATTTATGCTTAAAAATAATGAGAGATGAGTATACCATGGGGATAACACAAAAAATGACATAAATGTGATTACTAAAAAGGAAGCCTAATCACCTGAGAAGGAAAAAGGTTGATGCAAGGGTTGAAATAAGCTTACAAAAACACTAAGGGAATGGACACTAAATTGGATATAAAATACAGGTGAAATTTCAAGGGTACACGATTTATGACACTATTGTAAAAAATAATTAAAAAAATAAATATAAAACCTAGTGACTACATGAAAAAATATATCTACACTATACTAGTATTTTGTGAATTGATAACACCTATAATACTTGAAATTGTAGATAGAAAACATAAACAATCAAATTCTCTAAGCCTCATTGAACTATACTATAACAATTGGTATACATGGATCACAAAGACAACAACTAGAAAACCTAGAATCCCAATTTCACCAAATGCATGAGCAAGAGATGGGGATAATTGATCAGATAGAAGGGGTTGAGTTCATTATTGAGTATTCCTTTTATTTGTTAAGGTTTCTCCCATAGGCCAAACATATGTCCCTTAATCTCTCAAAACCTTCCACCTTGATTACAATGAAAAGATCTTATATTTGAAATCACATTTCATGTGTGACATCTTTAGTAAGCTATTTCTCAATGGGATGTATCTCATGTTAAAAGTGTATATAAGCATATTCTACCTTCATGAATTCTACAATTGAAGATGTTGAATTTTTATTAATTTTTTATCATTGAGCAGATGAAACTCAAGTTTTTGAGATAGAAAGAACTAGATGATATGGTCTAGATAGGTTGGAGTTATGTCAATTGGAGCTATTGATAATTTCGGCTATCTCTTGCTGAAATAGAGCCACCATGTCTCAATGATGAGATATTAGTTAAACTAAGAGATGGTGTTGGTAGGAAATAGAGACAAGACATACTTAATAGATTTAGTTAAAAACTTGTAAGGCTGGTTGGATCTATCCCCATTATTTTGAAACTCAAATGGATGAGCTAATGGAGGCTAATAGTGAAAACTGGAGTCAGAAGCTAAGTAGAACAAGTTTATCCTCTCACAAAGTAGTATTTAAAATAAAGGTCATCCTAGATATAAAATATCATGTTGTGGCATTATTAAATGCTTTGTGGCATCTCTTGATGATGGAAGATCTACATGGTAGAGCTTAGAGATATGTCCCTACATATTAATAAGGTATAATAGTAATACAATATATCACAATTGTAATAAAACATAAAAGAGTAGAAACGGAAGAGAATATGTATTAAAGATTACATGTGTAGAGTCTAAGCATATTTGATGTGTATATCTATGATTGTTGTATGAATACATAATGAGTGTAAGAGAAATATGGCATGTATAATGTTATCCCACACAATATTACATGAATACATTATTATTTTTATATATTTATAATCTATTGCACATTTTTTTAATTCTTTCTTATTGAATCATTTTGGGGTTAACTTTTTGACACAAATAATCTAAACTTAAGATTTGTACTTTATGTAAAAAATTAACTATTATATATATATATATATATATATATATATATATATATATATATATATATATATATATATATATATATATATATATATATATATATATATAAATGAAATTTGTATTGCATCAAATCTTTATCTTCATCATTATTTCGCAAACTAAAAATCTAAATCTCTTACATTTATTTTCTTATTAATATTAATTTATACACTTTATCCTTCCCACCTATTATTTTAGTTAATCTAAATTAATAATACATAATTTATTTAATTAATCTATATCAAACTTTAGGAAAAATTAACTTGTTGAACAAATGATTTTTTGGATAAAATATTATAGTACAACTAAAACAAGCAATCATTATTGAACAATTATCCAAACCTAAAGTCTGAATTTATGTGAGCACTTATCTATTTCTTTTACCTAAATAAGTGGAATTTATGTTCCATCAACTCTTTATCTCCATCATTATTTCACAAACTAAAAATCTATATCCCTTACATTCATTTTTTCATTATTATTGATTTACACTTTATATCATTCTCAATCATTATTGTATTTAATCTAAATTAATTATATAAATTTTATTTAAGAAAAATACACTTAGTGAACAAATGAAAATATTGGGGTTTCTTTTCATAATATGTTGGTTAGGAGGAGGTGGTGTTGTTGTTGTGACCACAAAAGTTCAAACAGTCATTCATGTAATTTTTAAAAATATCTTCTCCAAATAAATGACACAAAATTTTCTTGGAAAATCTAGGAGCACTCACTCATGTTGACCATTCTACCAGAAGTAGAAATGACAGTGTCAAAGTCACCCTAAATTATACCTAATCCCAACAAATTTCCCTAAGGGGGAGGTGGTTTGCCAATAACTTAATAATTTGATAATTTTTTATTAATAATAGCATGGAGCGTGGTCCAATCACACAAGGGCGCTCCAGCCATTTCTTACGAGTTGCTTACCAAAGCGCGGCTCTGGGATTAGGTCAACTAGCGTATCATTGAAAGATTTCGCACTTTCTCACGTGGAAAAGAAAAAACCATTCACCACACTTCTACGTAGGTCATTACAGACGTAATCACTACGCACGTGTTGATGGCTGCAAAAAGGATAAGGAAATTTTTTGGAAACATGCAACGACGCAGATGTAGTCCAACAAGATTGAAGGAAATCTCTACAATTCATGCCCAGTTTCAATTTTATTTTCTGGGTTAGCTAATAAACTGAAAATATCAACCTAAACCGTCATGTGAATGTTTCTGGGTTAGGCTAATTAACTGAAAATTTCAATTTAAACTGTCATGTGAATGTGGTTTACAAATAGAAAGAATGGTTGATATTTGGTCACAAGATCTCGTCTCTTTCAGTTCATATGATCTCTCCTCTTTCAATTCATATAATATCAGAAGCCATGTCGTATCAAGATAACTAACCAATTCACATTAAAAAGTTTACCTAACATAGAAGCCACTACAATCTAAAAATTGAAAATGTCAACCTAAACGGCCATGTGAACACGGTTTGTAAATTTAGAAAGGACTGGAAGGGAGGGGTTGGAGGGAGTGGTGGGGCCCGGAGAAAAATGAGAAGAGTAAGAGTAGAGGGAAGACGGGGTAAAACTTGGACGCCATACTCGGACGTGACAGTCGGCCAATCATCGGTCTCAAATTTGGGTTCTTGTAGCAACTAAGATCGTTTCTTGGGTACACGTGTAAGCTGGTGTACACACGTGTGCGAAAAGCATGGTTTTTTTGTGAGGAAGACGGGGAGACCAGTCGTGAGTGCTAGGGAAGAAATGTTGGCAGGGAGGGGAGTTAATATATGGGTAGGACTCATTCACTTGTTGCTCCCATTAGGAGGTACCATTTCATCTCATCTGGCTTTTGCAGTCAGAGAAAAAAGAGTCCTCACAACAATCATAACAAGTATAATGGGGAGACAGCCCTGTTGTGACAAGGTTGGATTGAAGAAAGGACCCTGGACTGCAGAAGAAGACCAGAAGCTCATTACTTTCATTCTCAACAATGGCCATTGCTGTTGGCGTGCTGTTCCAAAGCTTGCTGGTATGGCGAAAGAGTGCTTATATGTTGCTATTGGATCTGATGTACATTGTTGCATAGATTTTTAAGTTTCGCATTCTTCATCTTAATGATGGATCATTGAGATCATAAAAAAGTATTACACAGTCGAATCTAGAAATTGGTTAACAGCTTTAATAAATTGTGAAAATTTGATATCATTTTTTTGAATTTTGTTCAAGGAATGTGGTTTTAATAACTTGGGTTTGAATTTTGCAGGTCTGCTTCGATGTGGGAAAAGCTGCAGATTGAGGTGGACTAATTACCTTCGGCCTGACTTGAAGCGGGGAGTTCTCTCTGAGTCTGAAGAGCAGCTCATCATTGATCTTCATGCCCACCTTGGTAACAGGTGGTTATAGATTGCCTATGCAAATAACATTCAGGCTTTCTCATGGTTTTTCTCCAGAGTGCCCATATTGGGATACACAGACCATTTCTTGCTCTAAAACCTCTGCCATTTTAGGCAACTTTTGCCCATGGCTCAAGTACATGATTGTCCCAATGGGCTGAGGCCTATTACATTTACTTTGCATCATCAAGTCTTCTACTAACCACATTTATTTGCAACAGTAAATCCTTGCATACAAACAAGTGACAATTACAACAATTCAGTTTTTAGGAACTTCACATCACTTAACAGTGGAACAGGGAAGACAAGATAAACATAGAATTTAGTGCTTTGATTTGTAATTAAATATTAGAATAGAATAGAAGAATTTTAACGTGCATGAAATTAAAGAGGAAAGATAGTTTATGGAACAACAGACCTGAGACCTCATCTTTTTAGCTTTCAGATTTGTTGGATGAATGATAAAAAGCTTAATGATGAGCTCCCTGTTTTCCCAACTTTCTTTAACATAAAGATAGTTTATGAAATAAGAGACCTCATCTTTTTAGCTTTCAGATTTGCCTAAAGATGATTTGTTGGATGAATGATAAAAAGCTTAATGATGAGCTCCCTGTTTTCCCAACTTTCTTTAACATAAAGATAGTTTATGAAATAAGAGACCTCATCTTTTTAGCTTTCAGATTTGCCTAAAGATGATTTTTTGGATGAATGATAAAAAGCTTAATGATGAGCTCCCTGTTTTCCCAACTTTCTTTAACATAAAGATAGTTTATGAAATAAGAGACCTCATCTTTTTAGCTTTCAGATTTGCCTAAAGATGGTTAAAAAAACTTAATGATGAGCTCCTCTGTTTTCTGACATAATCAGACTATTAAGCTAAAAGTTCATAGACAATGCATATCAGAGTATTAAGCTAAAATGTTTTGTCCAAGAAATTATTGAGTATTTGATGAACTTTCTTTAATGGGTAGCCTGGAGGGGCTAGAACACTAGAAAATGAGTTGAAATAAGAACTCAGTTCACATTTCTTTCTTTTTCCCCTAAAAAACAATTTGGCATTTTAGCTGTCAACAAGGCCTTTGTGGATGATTGAGCACATCTTTTCTTCTATGAAAATTCTGATTCAATTTTGAGCATTTGATGTTGTAAAAGTAAACGAGGTTGCAGTATTGGCCAATTTCAAAATAGATTCTTACGGTGAATGAATCACTGTGTTGCAGATGGTCCAAGATTGCTTCACATTTGCCTGGGCGTACAGACAATGAGATAAAAAATTACTGGAACACCCACATCAAGAAAAAGCTCAAACGCATGGGAATCGATCCCATGACCCACCGACCAATTTCTGATCAAGTATCTGACATGACTTACAATCCCACAGAAAGCAAGACATTTCCTACTGTTTTGGGTACAGAGGAGTACTTAGCACCCCAATTAGACTTAAATCCTTACAATAATGAGGACATGGCCAGAATAAATAACAATTATAACAATGATGCTACGAAGGAAGCCTCCAGTCGGTCTAATGAGTCAGAATTGACAGAGGAAGAGAAGAGCGTTGACAGTCTGAAGGAGGCAGGGCAGCTTAGTGCATCAGAAGGTTATGGGTTCGAACCTAGCGTGGAATTGTTATCTGCAGCTGAAGCCCAGAACTTTGAAAACTTTGTGGGAACATCCCCATGTTTAGATTTCCTCAATGGCAATTCACCACTGTTCCATCCACAGGAGTCGCCATTGTTGAGGGTACCTGAAGAAGAGGGGTTGTTGGAAATTTCAAATGATATTATTGATTGTGCAAACATTCAAGATGGCAATTCTTCAGAATTGATCAAAGATGAATATACTGTTGAATCTTGTTTATCATCATTTGATTATAACAGGGAAATTCAAACACCCATTTGCTCTTCAGCAGCAGAAATTCAATGGACACCCGACATGCTGGTCACAGAGTCACTTCTTCCTAGTCCTACACCTGAAACCAACATGCAAGCATCCTTATGGCAACAAGATTCAGATGACGCATTTCCTGGATGGGATGGAGATATATTGGACCATGACATCAATATTGCCAACTGTTGTTTTTCTAGTGCTTTTTACTAAAATTATAAGTTGGGTAGAGGGGAAGCTACATGAAAAAGTAGCACCAGATGAGATGTTGTAAATATAGAATCTATAGAATCATCCACAGGCATTTAGTTTCATTAAACAGGATGAGAAAATTGCCAATGGGTTTGTTCTTTTGCAGTTTAAGAATCTGGATTTGTCTGTAAGTCTGTTGTACTATGTAGATATCTTTACACAGGGCATAGAAATGTAAGCCCCTAGTCTAATTCGGTGGCCTGGCAGCCATGGCCATTATTCACATCTAGATAACAGTATTGGTTTGGTTACAATAATAAGACCATAGCATTATGGGTTCTTCAGTCCAAGGATTGTTCAGTAAACAGTGCTCTGTGTTGGGTTCTTGTTACAAGTAATCTGTTTTACTTTTGTCATTTAGTTGCTTCTGAATTTGGTTGTTTAGTTGTTTCTGAATTTGATTATGTATTTTTTTATTAATGTTTTGAATCGGATTCTGTGATGTGTATTTTTTTATTAACGTTTTGGATCGGATTCCATGATTCATCATCAACATAAAGTCTTAGAAATTTTAGTAAGAAAATGATTGCAGAATGAATCAGTCTTGCTTTCAAGTACAAGGAATAAGTTAACCACGAAGACATATGAAATCATTGTATAAGTTTCTGCACACATCATCTGGTGTACTGTTGGAGATACCTTCAAACCAGTCAAGCTTGACCATGCAAAAAAATCCATAATTAAAAAATAAAAGCTGCAATTCTTTAAGTTTCTTACCAACTTAATAAGAAATGATTTCTCCATTTTGGGTATTGACTTTTTATGAGAAATTGACTGAGCAAAGGGGTTGGTGGTTCTGAGAGTGATGTTCAAATGCCCTCACTGTCAGGGAATCTTGGTGTGGAATAACAGCAAACGTTTGCTTGTTGGTTTTTACTTTCTACCGTTCGATTCGCATATCAGTCAATGTCCCTATCTCATTAAAAGGGTGTCGTCTAATTTTTACTTTTCTTTAAAACCACTTGCAATCCCTTGTTTTTTCTTCCTGTTTGATTTTTCCTTCCTGACATCACTGCTTCCCAAAATCTGTTCATCAGATGTTCTCAAATAAATCGATTTATAGATGATGATGAAAATTGCATGCTTATTGTATGGTCATGAAGTCTAATCTTCTCCCAATTTATCATGTTTATACCCATTTCTTCTATGTTTTTGGATCTACTTTAAATTTTTTTTTTGTTGGAGCTTTTAAAATTAATAGTTGATTTATTTGTGATATGTTTTTGCATAAAATCAATATGTAGTGTTATTACATTTTGATTCTCTAAAGATCAATCTTAATTCTTAGATTTACTCTTCTTTAAATTGGATTAGATTTTTTGGTACATACTTGATCCAATTCATTTTCACATTAGCTAATTTAAACCTTTAAAACTTTTAAAATTCAATTTTTAAATTAACATTTTGTTGACAATTCACTAGTTGCTATGAGCTAACCTAACACACATTTGTGTTGATTTATGCCTTTTGTTGTTGTACCTAAAGAGTTTCACTCAATCATTTAAAAGAAAGAAAAATAATCAAATGACATTTTAAAGCATTTATAAGAGCATTAGAGTAACATCATAAAATCTTGTTATGCAATATACATATGGGTATAGTATTGAAGTGTATTAGGCAGTAACACATAATGTATTGAGGTGCATATGTTTTGCAAGTCATTCCACTAGTTAATTAAAATATAATATTTATCCCACATGTATGTGTAAGTGGTAGTGGTAGGTAGTTGAGTAGTATATAATAAAGGCAAGAGCCTAATTATGTAGATGTGAAGAATATTGCCTAGATCGCATATTAAGATATAATAAAGTGTGACTTCCTTCCAACATGGAGCATTTTATGGTGTTGCCCTACCTCAAGGGTTTTGTTAGAGCCCAACAATGCATGTCCAAAACAATTGTAGATTTAGATGTGTTCACCATTGTGTTACATTGGTTTTGTGTTTTTTCACCTTTTATAATTATTTTAAGATAATATAAGTGAGTTTTCCTTTGTTAAAAATTTATTTAAATCTATTATGCATTGTCCCCTATGTGCTCATTGTGCTTCAATATTTGTAAAAGACCCCCAAAAAATTAAGTTTTGGAGTTGTATGGGTCAATTCCTTAAGTTATATAAGTTGTCAAAGTATTGAACATTTAAGGTTTCCATCCCAATATGTCATCCTTTCCATCCTTGCTTTCCCTTTGTCTATCAAGTTATTGAACCCTCACATCATATGCATCTACCCATTCCCAACAATCAATCTATCAAACTTATTAGGATCAAGTCATACTAGTTGTTCAAACTTTGAAATGTGTTAATATCTTGGAATATTTTACTCTTAATCCCTAAAATATTGATCTTTTGTAGTCCTAGTGTTTCTAAGTCTTTTGGTGCCAGAGTTTTGGGCATCCCTTAATCAACATACCATCTTCATTGTTCTCCCAAAATTGGAAGTCTTGATCCCCAAAAGTCCTCATTAATACACTCAAGTTTCTTACTCTCATTGGACTTGTAGATTTCCTCACCCCTCCATACCTTCCACTCCTCCTTGTTGGGTCATCAAACTTCCCCTTCTTAGAGTTTCTCTTCCATCTCTATCTTACCCTCTAATCTTTGTTGTCAGAATTAATTCTTTCAAACTAAGATGTTAGACCATCCTTGACTAAAGTGTTGGAGCAACAAATAATGAAGGCAAAATTAATAACTTCCACAAATGAATCAAGCACATGCAATGGTCAATAATCTATCATAAAACGTCTGTATGAACAATGAACTTTCCTTGCATATATAGTGTAACGTCATAAATTGTACGCACTTGCTAAAGCAGTACAATTTAACACCTAGTTTAGCACCCGCCTTGGCGCAGTTGCACTTTGCATTGCATTTCCCCTTTAGCACTTAATTAATCGAATTAATTAGGTCTAAAGGTTCTATTTCACCATTTTCCACATCACAAAGTCGGGCCCTTTCGTTAAAGCGTGCCCCTTTCATTTTATTCCTCCAATACATCACTTAATCAAAAACCCTAATTAGGCCCTATTCTGAGCTTGGGGGCTTGATTTCAGGGGTCAAAACATCTCGAAATCACCTGTAACTTCGGGATTCTCTCTAAAATCATCATATTTGACGGCCCTGAAAATTTGGTGAAAAGTTGTCGGGACCGTGGCGCCCGGAGTGCACACGGTCCCGGACATTTTTCCCGAAATTTTAGGAGCGCAATCCAATCATAAAATAAAGCTTAACCCCAAGAAATTGGCGGGATATTCAATCTCTAGGTCGGCCAAAAGACGAAATTGCGACCTAGGGTTTCATACATAAGAGCTCTCTTTCTTCATTTGAAGGGATCGGATTTTTGTTTCCAGGAACTTCATATGCAGCGAAAGAGCAGATCTTTGAAGACTTCAACATCTTACAACATCCCTCTATCAAACATTCATCAATTTCATTCATCCATTTAGGGCTTGGAAGACATTGAATAACAATAGGAGATTACCGACTGAAGATTGGCTTGTACCTCTCCCTTGAGGGTTGGGTATGATTTCATGTTGTTTTCATGTCTTTGCATAAAGCTTCAATATATCCTTCATTCATGCTTTAGATCACTTTGCATCTTGATTTAGAGCATTTACATTATCATTTACAAGCAATTAGGGTTTACTTTCTAGGTTGCTCTAGTTTGCTTTCTTGCATTTTAGGACCTTGCACACACACTAGGTCTGCACACACAATACATTTTACAAAACAACTTGGCTATTCGTGGAGGTGGAAATCACCAAAGCGGGGGTTTGACTAAGGCAAAACCCTATATAGCCGCCCATACCCCCTTTTTTCAGATATCATTGCAAGTTTCGGGATTCGGACGACGCCGCGGGATACAGATCCGGAGAGAGAAGGTCGAGACAGCACTCTGTATCAAATTGCAGAGTAGAAGACTGGGACAGGGGCGCTGGGCGCCCTGGTCCCTGGGACAGAGGCGCTGGGCGCCCTGGTCCTCCGGACAGATAGCTTTCAGACAGCTTCCCGACAGTGTTTCAGAGTGCACAACGACAGTTTCCGGTGCAGTTTTCAGGACAGTGGCGCCCGCGCCCCCGTCCCGCACATTTTCAGTCCGATTTTGACTCCGGGTACACATCTGCATTCTTATTTCATCCTTGTATTTACAGTTGTTCATTGTTTAATCTCAATTCTGCAATCTTGTTATTAGTTCATACTTGCATTTTGGGATTAGGGTTTTAACTTGCATTACTTGATCTTACAATTTCAACAAGGGAATAGAAACCCTAATAGGTAGCCCGTGGCTCTCTCTTTCACAAAAAGAAGTAGCCAATTGTGCGATACCTCTAGGCTCTTTCGTATTCCGTAGTGTGTGACAAGAGGTAGGATTAGGGCATGATAACCTAGTCTCGCTTTTTCCCCCACACATATAGATCAAGGAGGAAGTAGGAAGGTGGAGTGGAATAACTAACTAATTGAAATGGTGAAAATTGTGATCTTAGCCTAGGAATTTAAACTAGCAATTGTTCACACAAGATCATTGGGGAACAATGAGCAAGGTTCAACTCCAGTCCTGAAAGGATATTTGAACACTTTGATTCATTGTTCCCTTTTTGTTGATGTGTTACAATTGAAATGAAAATTCAAGATCTAGGTTAATTGATATGAAATTGACACTTTTAGCAATAACAATGCAACACAGAATTGGAAATCTACACAATAGCTCAAATTTGGAAAGAGGAGATAGAGAGGAACCCGTAGCTACAATCTAGGGTTGAAAATGTTGGACAAAGTTGGAGGGCGCCCCAGTTTGAGGGTGTCCAAACTAGCAGTAAGTTCTAGATTCTAAATCAGGAGATCCTATAGCTCAATCTCTCAAAAAATTAGCCGAAAAGTGTTGGACATAGTTGGAGGGTGCCCTAGTCTAGATATATTTTCTTGTTCAAAATCTAAGATTGTTTATTGTCATTTGCTTTGCACATCTATAACACTCTCTACTATTAGATTTGAACCTACACAAAAAATGGGGGAAAATGGTTGTGTTGTATAGGAGCTTGCCTAAGTCAAACCCCATGTTAGAGTTCTCAACTTTACTACAACAATGTTTGATGAAAAGGAGATCTTATCCTTAGAAAGGACATAGGATAAAACCTTATTGGAAATGCTTGAATAGATAAATGTTATCTTAGATATGAAACCTTTGAAGTTTCAAATAAGGCTCGATTTTCATGAATGATGTTAATGCATGCCTTCATCATGGAGGAACACATAAAATTTTATCATGATTGTTGGGACATAGATGTAGACTTGGATGCTTGACTCCCTGAGTGTAGGTCTACACTCAATTGACTTGAATATGTTTGGTAGTGTGAATTGAATTTGCTAGATTAGAAGATAGATAGGAGTTTGAAATGAGAGAGGAAGTTGTATTTATATGGAATACAACTTTTCAAATTTAATTCTTAGGGAAGGTTGACACGAGGAGAAATTTATTGCTACGTGAACAAAGCTAACCATTATAATTCAAAATTTGGGGCCAAACTGCCTATCCAAGGGTGCTTGGCAGGGGTATTTGTACCATAGTCCCAACTGTTCGAGCCTAAACAAAGGTTGTGAGTATGGGATTGCACCAAGCTTCTGAAAATGGTCCCAAAATTGAGCACAATGAAATATGAACCAGGTACATTAGTCATAACCACAAAAGCTGGTCCAAAGTGAGTGTGAAAGTATAAAGGGATATAATTTACTACACTACATTTAGCCCCCGTTTTAGTGAGAGTATGAATTTTTGCTCACACTCTCATTATAGTATGGAGAAACAAAAGTTACTTTCATCAAGACATCAAAGAGACAAGACAACACCAAACTTGGCAGGGTGGTAGTCCCCAAGACTTAGGATCTTATCAATCTACAAAATCAAGATAAAAGGCAAGTACAAAGTGAACAATATGATCAACATCGGTAACACACATGGAGCATGCAAAAATAAAAAAAGGTATGGCATCTAGGGCTTGTAAGATTTGTATACACTAAAAATTAACCTTGTTTTGCTCATCAATTCTCATTGTCGCTTCTTCATGAATGAATTAAATAATTTTTTATTATTTGATTATTTTACTAATCATCCCCTTCTAAATTGAATTAAATACTATTTGTTATTTAATTAATTTATCAATTTTTGTTTGTGGCCATTATTAAATAATTTTTATTTATTTAATTATTCTATCATTTATCCATTCTTCTGATCTATTATAATTAAATAATTATTTTATTAGCTAATGTTCTTCTATAGTTAAATAAATTATTTTAAATTATTTACTTATTCATCCCTACCCTTAATTCTTTTGAAAAAAAGTTGCATTTTATTTATTTATCTTCTATGCACATGAAATTAAATAATAAATTTCTTCCACCACCTAGCTATTACAAGCTAGGGTTGTCGTTGCACCAAAAGATCGACCTGTCAATGCCCGATACTTCCAATAGACTTATAGAATCCACAGGAGGTTGTTAAACCATGTCGTGAATCCCCGCGAGGGACATTGGCCCATTGCCAACAATCCCCCTCCCAGCGTCACTCATTGTGGCCTGCGTGATTTGAACCCGTGACCAAACTCTGATACCACTTGTTACAAGATAGGGTTGTCGTTGCACCAAAAGATCAACTTGTCAATGCCTGATACAACCATTAGAATTATATAATCCACAGAAGGCTATTAAACCATGTCATGAATCCCCGTGAGGGACGTTGGCCCACAGCCAACACCAACCACTTGTCCATTCTTTTCTTCCACCGCTTCTCCACTTCATCCCACTCCATTTTCTATCGTTAGCTTCCACTTCCTCTCATTCATCTCCACCATTAATCTCCTCTAGGCTAGATTTGAACTCAGCTGTTGATTTTCCCTTCTCTCAATCTATATATTCAAACTTGATTCTCTATCATTTAATTAACCACAATATTTGGGCTTTTATTTTATACAATACCATTTGTGCTTGTAGATTTCTAAGAGTTGTCAATAGATTCAAAGGAAACTCAGAGCCAATGGAGATGAACATGATGGATGCTTGAGATGGTATACTATTTGTTGTTTTTATTTTTTTATCACATTCATTTGTATGTTCGTCATCGGTAGGCTAGATATTTTCATAGAATTGAGGATGTTATGGTTACCTTAAGATGATCTATGCACCTAGGATTTCTAGTCATAAATTTTAGCATGCCCATTGGGATTCACATCCCTAAAATCTAATGCTTTTCATGAGTGTTTGGTGTTTTTGAAGCTATAGGTCTCAGTACAATGCATTTGTCTCATAATTTGAAACTATTGTCATTTCATTTAGTGCATACATTCTCGCAATCAACACTTTTTTTCATTTTGTATGCACTTTTGTTTAGTTTTATTATGCCCGTGTTTCTAGTTTTCTAGTATTTGTTTGTAGATTTTTGGTTTGACACTTTAGTTCTAGGTTTTGATGCATCTATTTCTTATATTTGTGCATATGTTCTATGTACCTATGCATTTGTCTAGTATAGTTGCACTTGTTTTCTAGTTAAATTGCACTCTTGCTTTCTATTTTTGTGCTTTTGTTTCAAATTTTCAAATTTCTATTTTTTTCTTTCTGCTAATGAGATTTGTTTGTTTTTGGGTACCAACTAGATATTGAAATTGAAACTACTGACATATTTTTTGTAAAAAATGATCACTAGGAAATGTAGTGTCCACCCTTGACTTGACTTGATTTGACTAGACTTGACTTTTATTTCATGCTTGATAGACTTATCTAGACTATTTATGGTGTTTTGGATTATGAATATACATGTGTTTCAGTACTCATTATGATGCTAGACATTATTGGACATACGTTATTTTGATAGTTTATATGGATGATGACACTATCATTATTAATCATGTGATTTGATGGATATATGTGCTTGATACATTTTACATGCATTACTATGTTGATGGATTATTGATGATTTATATTGATCATGGATTCAATGCTATTATGATTACACTAACCCTATTTCATGATTATAAATGATGAGACATTTATGAGATGTGTTTGATTATTGTATGACTGTTTTCGTGAGAGGGACGATGCCACATCACTCATTGTGAGCGGGATGTGCTATCGCGATTCCCTATCACTTGTCTGTTATGATGTATATGCACATGTTGTATTGTTGCTTTGTGGTTGCAGGATTTGTAGGTACCAGACATTGACTCCACCTAGCTCCATAGGTCTGAGTGTGTCTTTAAATCCCAATGGCATGTGGTCTGGAGATGACATGAGTTCCCTACACATACTCTAGGTCTAATTTCCTCACTGTGAGTTGTCAGTGTCTTGGCATAATTCACCATTTCAGTTAGTAAGCTTGGTCTTCTTAGTGTTGTGAGTATGTTAGTAATTGTTGATTTATTTAATTATTGGCTTGAGTATTTAATTATTTGATATTTAGTGTTTATTTATTTTATGTTGTTTAATATTTATTGTTTAATCTTTATTGAGGTTGGCCTTTATTTATTTATTGCCTATGGTTTAATTATTTATTTGGTATTTAATGATTAATATTTTATTTGGTCCCTTAATTATTTTATGAGCCTTTGAGTTATTTAATTATTAAATCCCATTTGGATCATTTATTTGTGGTTATGATTTATTCATTTGGTTGACTTAATTTATTTGGTTTGGCTTTATTTATATTTGGGGGTGTAAAAACATATTGAAGTAAAACAATAATATTTCCCCTACTTGGTGTATAAATACATTTCATATTTACCTTACCTACCCTTTACTCTCATTGGACGAATTTGAAATGGGAGAATAAATTATACTATATGGTGGGTTGGTAAAATATATTCCAAAAAGAAATATTTTGATTGGTTCTCGTGGAGGCTAGGGTTTTAGCATTTTTGAATGGCTTTTATTTTGATTGCCGAAATGTTTGGGTTGCTTCTTCTGTAAAAAAATTTCTCTACAAGTTTTATTTTGGCTCTCGGATTCTAGTTTTTGCGTTTGGATTGCTGGAGCTTTGTTGATTGGATTTTGGATTGGTTTTGGGAGCTCTTCTTCAACTTCATTCCATAACACGGGTTGCAGGTTGGAGTTCTATTTTCCCTTTTTGCATTTTGTAGTTTTGTTGTAGGTGTATGCTCTGTGTGTGTATATGTTTTTAGGGAGGTGGGTAGAAAATACTTTTTCTTGTAAAGTTTATTGTTTAGTTTCAAAAAATATATATGGGGAATAGATTTATTTTATGCAGTTTATATAGTTTTCTGGAAATACATTTCTTCTATATTCTGGGTGTTGTCGCTCATGACTCTGTGATCTTTTTTTTCTCTTTGCAATTCCCTCCGGATGAATATTTTGCTTGGCTGAGAGTGTGTTTAGGAGTCAATTTTTTAGTGTGAGGATCTAGTGTTGATGCTTCCATTGTGTTGGAGTTTTCTGTAAATTTCTGGTGATTGTTTGGTGTCATTGCTGTGAAAGAAATTTTATTAGATCTTGTTCCATTGTTCATATATGTTTAGTTTGTTTATACCAGCTGATTTTTATGTTTTGGGCGACCCTTTTAGTCTTGGTTTCGGGTCCTTTGGTTAAGTATTTATTTTCATTTTCCTGTCGTAACTTTCTGATTTTTTTTTCGTCTTTCTGAGTAAATGCGTTGAAAGTGTAAATGTGCCTTTTTTTTGGAAACACGCTATCTGTTAGTGTAAATGTGTTGTACTATGCAGTGAATGCGTTGTCAGAATGTGTATATGCATTGTTCCTAAGTGAATGTGTTGTCTAAATTTGTATATGCACTATATGATGTAATAAACGCGTTGAATAACTTAACAAAAGTGTTGTAGAAATTAGTATATGCGTTGCACTGGTTAATAAAAGCATTGTTTTGCCTTGTTTTGATGTTTTAGACTGTTTTTCTATATTTGCCTTATTTTTTCAGACAGATTTTGTACCAGAGGCTTGATATACCTGATCTGATTTGATGTATTTCATTGGTTTTATGCATATTTACCTTCCTATGTTATTGTGGATGTATTGGTACTCTCTCCCATGTTGATGAGCCATGGTAGAAGAGGGCTTGATTTGTTATTTTTTGACTAGCAAGTGAGTAGGCCTTGTTGTGGTTTTATTTTCATGTTGACAATAGATTTGATGGCTTAGTTATGTCCTTTGTATTTAATGGCCAAGAGGCTCATTTTGTTATACTTGTTGTTGTTGCCATGTGTATATTGTAAGGAATTGTATGGATGTTTTTGGCTACATATGATGCTTATGTTTTCAGATTTCTCATTATGGTTTAGAGCCTCTTTTGATTTATTGTTTGGGCCATGTTAGGGGGAGTGAGCTTCCTTGTGATGAGTGGGGTCACGAGAGGTAGGCTTGCATGAGGTTCCTTGTAAGGATGCATGAAGTCTAGACCGTCAGGGCACATTGGAAGTTTACCATGATGTAAACAAGTGATAACATATTAATAAATTTATGTGCTGGGTAAATAATTCACTAATCAACATAATGAATAGTTGTGATCCCCATGACTTGATCCTAGGGAGGATGTTTTAGGATAGGCACAAGAAGGCCATTGCATTGGCAAGTCAATCTCCCTTGATCTCTCATAGGTTGAGATGGCTCCACATGTCCATTAGGCTTATGCCTTATGTTATAGTATTTATTATGTTGAGGATGGCATGTGATGACACTCCACTCCTACATGTGTCCACTTGATGATTATTCTTATGCCTTATGGATTTTCATTTATGACTTGTTGATTTGTAAGCCTCTGGGAGTTTCTTACTTGTGATTACTTGTGATAGGTTCATGCTTGAGAGTCCTTGTATGTGTGTTGTCTCTTTGGTTTTTGAGTGTTAGCTTAGGTCTAGAGTGTGTGTTGGGACCTTGTGTCATCTCCTAGCACGAGGGGTGGTTCCTTTGGTTCCACATGGTCGAGTGGTTGGTGCTTTTCAACCATTGGGATGTTCTCTTGGATTCTTCAAGCATGGATGTGGATTCTTCTTATTATAGCAACTTATGAATGTTATTGTAGTGGATTCATGTAATTGGATATCTTGGAATCCTGTAAAGTATTACCTTGTAAAAGTAGATGAAATCATGTGTTAGGAATGAGTTGTACTCATGATGTATTATTCATAGGCTTGTAATTCTATTGTGGTTGGTAATTTAGGAATATGACATGGATTGTGATAAGGAGATTATGAGATCTATGACAATGTTCTTGTATAATGAATGTAATGATTTCATGTACTTAGATGTTGTAATGGAATTATACTTGAAATAGAATAGATTCATGTTATTATTGTATTAGTTTAGATTCCATGATTATTATCTAGAAGTAGATTCATATGTGAAAAGTCATTAAGAAAATGGAATGAATAAGATGTAGGAATTGTGGTTGATAAATGAATATTATGTAGATAAGATGTTGTTCATGTGATTGCATTGGAAGCTAGGAAGTTTGCATAGGATATAAGATTAAAGGAAAGAATTAAGATACTTGCATTAATGCATTTAGGATTCAAGATGAAGGAAATGATCATGTTAAAATTTAGATGCATGTATAGCACAGTTAAGTAGATATGAAAGGATTAAAAATGTTATACATTAGTAGTGCATTATCATCGAAATGGATAAAGAGCATGTAGATAGGAAATGATGGGTTAAAACACATTTGGATTTGGATCATAAAATGAACGTAGAAAAGGGATTAGTCTTGCATGGAAAAGAATAAGCATATCATTTTAGAGTAGAGTGTATCTCATAATGGTTAAATGCTCAAGTAGTTTGCATATCATAATGAAAGAAAATATACATGTTGCATTTGGATAGGATTAAGGATTAATTGATGATAAGTGTAGTAATCAAACGGGTAGATGTTATTGCTTATGGTACCCAATTAAGTAATGACGTTAAAGTACCCTATAGAGATAGTTGTAATGGTTGAGATGTTATGTTTTTCGCTTGCGTAATTTAGTTAATATGTTTGTAATGTGGTGAAATGTGAATGGGAGATCAAGAGGAAAACTACCCTTTCCCTCCGAGGAGAGATGAGAGTTTCACTATGAATTTCCCTTCAAACACTTTTCACCTAGTTACATTGGAAGAGGAGAGGAGAATTCACTATATTCAACCTTCAAAGACGAATATTGAATTCCGAATGAAATGGGAATGATAAGTTGATCCCCTCTTCCTTATTTGAAATGAAAAGGAATTGATTGAATTATGTAGTGCAAAAGTGACAAAGAACTTATTATAACTTGAGATCGGAGTATGGGATGAAGTTGTGCACTTGGATCTAGTAGTAATATGTCGAGACAAAGTTGCCCTATGAATTTGAGGAAAATTTGTCTGGACTGTTGCGGGAATGTACACAGTCCTCCGAAAAATCTGCGAAACAAAAAGGGTTTTTCCACCTCTGCAAATGGAGCCTGAATCCGAAAGTACAGCTGCGCACCTACAACCTACACACATAAAAGAGAGGAAAATGGGTTGGGATTGGGGGGTTTGCCTTTAGGTCAAACCCCATTTTTTGAATTAACCAAGTAATGAAAGAAAGTACTTGCAAGTAGATGGAAATGAAAGACTGAATTGTAAATCACCTCAAGGGAGGTTGTGATAGAAATGTTGATATAAATACTTGTGTGGGATTGAATGTTGGAATCAATCTCCTCTTCAATGGTTGAATCCTTGACTTGAATGCAACACCTAGCCTTGAAGGGAGACACGTGAGAATGCTCAATGCTGGAAAAGAATGCTTGAATGCTCTTGAATGTTTGATTGCTTATGCAACTTAACAAACTCAAATCTTATCCAACTTCAACTTATGAAAATGAGAGTACTAATGCCCCTTAAATACATGTTAGTGGATTTGATTTTCGTCATAGGCCAATATCGGGGGAGTTTCCCGCCCAATGCACAACCCACAATGCATGCTCTAGGAAGGTCCTACCCCAAAATAGGGCGCCCGTGTCCTACCCCTTTCTCCAGGACAGAGTGCGGACAAGGTGGTGCAGAGGCCAAGGGAGAAGCTAATTTTGATGGTTGAGCAATATCCGGTCTCTGGTCAGGCTAGAGGATTCAATCTCATGTGCGTGAGGACCCTAATGCAGTCAAAAATTGCTAGGGTCACAATTTTATGACACTACATTTATCCCCCACTTTAGCGGGAGTATGAGCGTATGCCAATATTGTCAATAAAGTACAAGGAAACAAGATTGAAAGACTTTTACCACGTCAAGGAGGCAAGATGCACCAAGGTCCCAGTGGACTTAGGATCTTATGACCTTGATTGACAAAGTAAAAGGGAATATCGGGAAGGGGAGAACCATGACTGCAAGTAGAAAAGTTCCCTTCACTATGAGTCATGAAAGCAAGGATACCAAAGATTATAAAGCAAAACAAAGTTCAATAAGTAATTTTAAATATCAAGAAGAAAAATATGAGTGGAGTGTATGCCCCCACGTTAAAGTGATCGCACGTGCCTTATCGAGAGCGGTTGCTTTAAGGTAGGATACACCCAAGAGAAAGAAAAGAAGGGAGCACCTTATCACAAGGATTTAGCCCCCAATCGAGGAATAAACCCAAGGGTAATGAACACCAAACACAAGGTAGTTTCGCTTTCCTCAGGGTCAGTATGTTGTATGATAACTCATGTATGTATATTTGCATATAATAATCGTCATTCACCAAAGAAGGACACTACCTTAGAAGAAAGGGAAGAGAAGATGTCTTTTGAGTCAACATGAAAGAAACCAAAAAAAGATCTCAATGCTTTGCATTGTCCCCAAGTAGACATTAAGGGAACAATAGAAGAACAGGGATACACATAGAAGAATGGTCACAAAAGAGCAACAAAGGAGAAAAAGAGAAGATCTATAGTGCTAATATTGCTAATATAGCATGACATCCGCCTCTCGATCTTCTTGATCACTATTTTGGGAAGACGAGCAACACGCTAGAGGAGCGACATCGAGCACAACAAATGGAGCTATCACAAGATCCAAACAAGGACTATGCTCACGTTGTAAGTCACTTTGTTCGATTCTAGGAGCTACGATTAAGGTTTGTGAAAATTCATCTGATAAATGCTTGTCCAAATCAACATATTCATACTCACTATCAGAAGTGCTAGGAGTTGTATTTCCATTATGAATAACACTTTCACCCATTTCTTCATCAAAGTTTAGAGAAAGAGGAGCAAGAACACGAATAGGATTAAAACCATCACATGTTTTGTGCAACTTATGATTTGGAGATGGAGGTTGAACATCTTGCTTAGGAGAAAAGGGAATCATGTCAACTGTCGGAGTCTGAGGAGATTGAGTATTTTGAGGGATAGCTTCACGAGCTCGAACATGGTGTCTTCATTGAATTTCTCTCGCACAACGTTTCTATCAAGTCTTAGTGGAAGTCTGAGAAGGAGGAGGAACACTTGAAAAAGTAGAAATTTTTCTCTCCTTGATAGTTGAAGGTTTAGGTTGAGGTCTTTTTGGTTGAACAAGAGGAGAAGCAGACCTCTTCTCTCGATAAGAGGAAGGAGGTGGAACTGCGCCATAGAAAGGAGGAATATTAGGTGTAGGAAGAAGACCAGGTCTATCATGAGGAGGAGGTATAGGTCTAACCTTACGAATAATATTGTTGTTCTCCTTAAGAGAAGGTAAAGTCATATTCATAGGAATAGGTTGACGATCTTCCTTAGGGGGGAGATTAGTTCTATTCGTGAGGATAAGAACCTCATCTTGAAGAATATTAGGAATGTCAAGTGTTGGAGATCTAGGTTGACTTAAGGATAAGATCATATCTTTCTTCCATTTTTGATAAGATTGAAAAATAGCATCGCTCCTTGATGGAAGAGATTGAAATTGTTTAGGCCAAAAGAGATCAATAGGAACATCGGGGCTTCTTTCGGATGGACGAAATAAGCTATGGTTCACAGTTATGATTTCTCCATTGTGAGGAAATTTTAGACACTTGTGGATTGGAGAAGAAATAGCCTTCATGGAAGATAGCCAAGGATATTCCAACTTCACACGGAATTGCTCAGAAGATGGTATGATAACAAAGTCAACATCCATGGATTTAGTATGAACTTCAACAGGAAGGGTGATGGAACCAATGGTAGGACAAGATAAACCATCAAATAACTTCACAACCACATTAGAAGCATCATATATTGGTTTATGCAATTGTAAAGTGAAAAGATACTCTTCAGTTATGACATTAACTACGCAAGAGGGATCAATAAGGGCATCACAGCAAGGGATATCCTTAACCTTCGCAACTATGTATAAAGGGGCAACTTGCTAGACTATTTTGACTCTCCTTCTCTACATGGATCACATAACATAATACAACTTATTGTCTTATGAGTATTTATGTTAGATTGTAGATCACCTAGCATAATGTAGCTTGCTAGCCTGCAAAGTCCACAATTTCTCTAGCTTTTGTTGTTAGGATAACCGGAAACAGATAGTCTCTTTTTTCGGTAACACTAGATCTTGTATCGGTAACCAAAACCTGTCTACCGGTAACCAGCCATAACAATTAGTGTTGACATCAATGCAAGACATAATCAATTCATCCATAATGCCAACAATCTCCCCCTTTGGCATTGATAGAAACACTAGATGTGAAAAACATCTAAGTACCAAGAAATGCCAAACAAGTCTCCCCATGTGGAAGATAACCAACAATCTCCTGATTATCAATAATTCTTCCCCCGAGAATGATATCTTTGTAAGGTTTCAAATTTATTTTTCACATCACTATCTCTCCCCCTTTGACATCAATGCCAGAAATCTGACAAAAATATCAAAGCAAAAATATAAACCTTTGAATCTCAAAGCTGACTACTCCCCCTAAGTAGTAGCACCACTCATCAGTGTTGGTATGAATAATATCTTTGATAATGCATACCGGACTGATGACAAACTACATCAATCAAGTCTCTGTCGGAGGGACAGAAACCCCTAACTTGTCTCTTAAATAATCAAATGATTTTTTAGACAGTGGTTTAGTGAATATATCAGCAATGTGTTCTTTAGTGTTCACATAAACCAATTTTACTTCCATTCCTTCTACCTCATCCTTCAAAAAGTTAAACTTTATTGATATGTTCTTAGTCTTAGAGTGAAATACCGAATTCTTAGATATGTCAATAGTTGTAGAGTTATCACAATAGATAACTACCGGTTCACTACAATTTACCTTGATATCCTTCAACATTTGCTTCATCCACAAGACTTGAGTGCAATTAGTTGTTGTTGCAACATACTCAACTTCTGCAGTAGATAAAGAAATGCATGACTGTTTTTTACTAATCCATGAAACCAGTTTCTTTCCAAGAAAGAAAGATCCACTAGAATTTCTATTCCTGTCATCAGTATCTCCTGCCCAATCTGAGTTAGTATATGCACATAAAGTGAAATCATCATTTTTAGAATACCATAAACCATATTCAGTTGTTCCTTGCAAATACCAGAATATCCTCTTTATTGCACATTCATGATTTTCTTTGGGATTACTTTGATATCTTGAAACAATACTTACTACATTCATAATATCCTGTCTAGTCTGAGTTAAATATAACAGACCACCAATCATAGACTTATACCTTGTCGGATTTACCGGTGTAGAAGTATCCTTGATAGATAATTTCTCACTTGTCACCATAGGAGTACTTACCGATTTGGAATTATCCATACCAAACTTCTTCAACAATTCCCTTAGATACTTAGTTTGGCAGATAAAAATGCCTTTGTCAATTTGAGTAATTTGCAAACCTAAGAAAATCTCATCTCATCAATCATGGACATTTCAAATTCATTCTTCATATTGTTAGCAAATTCCATGCACAATTTATAGTCTCCTCCAAAAATGATATCATCAAAAAATACTTCAATAATCAAAATATCATCATCAACGATCTTATAATATAAATTACTATCAGCACTGCCTAAAACCAAACTTCAAAATATATTTATCCAACCTTGCATACCAAGCTCTAGGAGCTTGTTTCAATCCATATAAAGTTTTCTTCAATCTTCAAACCATATCTTTATCATCTGTTAGTGAGAATCCATTAGGTTTCTCAATGTAAACTTCTTCCTCAATTTCACCATTCAAAAATGTACATTTAACATCCATTTGATAAACCTTATAGTTCTTATAAGCTGCATAGGCAAGAAATAGTCTAACAACTTCAATTCTAGCTACGGGTGCAAATGTCTCACCATAATCAATTCCTTCCATTTGAGAATATCCTTTACAAACCAATCTAGCCTTGTTTCTTACAACTTGACCATCCTCATTCAGTTTATTCCTGAAAACCTATTTAGTTCCAATAACATTCTTAGTTTTAGGCTGGGGAACTAAAGTCCAAGTTTCATTCTTCTCTATATGATCTAATTCATCTTCCATAGCTTTTAACCAATGTTTATCTTTACAAGCTTCAATCTCAAACACCGGTTCAATTTGAGAAATAAGACATACCTCTTCATTTGCCAATATTCTTCTTGTCATAACTCCCTTGTTTCTATCTCCAATAATTTGATCTTCAGAATGATTTAATCTTACATACTTTGGTGTCTTCTTAACTTCAGGTTCACTGCCCTGATCATCAGTCACAGTTGAATTTTCTAATTGTGTCGGTGTAACTGTCTCAGTTTCCTGTACCGGTTGAGGCATTTCCAGTTCAGTTATGATCATTTCCACTGTCGATTCCCTGTCATATGATATAGATTGATTTATGTATTACTCATCCACTTTCACATTAGCACTCTCCACAATTTTCTGCACTTTTGTTATAACATCTATATGCTTTGCTTTGATTTGAATAACCAAGAAATATCCCTTCATCACATCTAGGATCAAACTTTCCAATTGAATCATCTCTTCTGATATAGCATTTACTTCCAAAAATTCTGAAATATTTAACAATAGGTGTATGTCCAAACCATAATTCATAAGGGGTCTTACCGGTTTCACCTTTGATGTGAACTCTATTGAATGTGTACACTGTTGTACTCATTGCTTCTCTCTAGTAGATGTGAGGTAATTTGGCTTCCATCATCATAGATCTTGCTGCATCCAAAATGGTTTTGTTCTTTCTTTCCACTACTCCATTCTACTGAGGAGTCTGAGGTACATATAATTGTCTCCTAATTCCATTTGTCTCATAGTAACTGTTAAATTCATGAGAAGTGAACTCACCACCTTGATATGATCTTAGACATTTGATTTTCAATCCAATTTTTGTTTCAACCTTTGCTTTAAAGATCTTGAATTTCTCAAAGGCTTCAGACTTCTCCCTTAGAAAAGTCACCCACATCATCCTAGAATAGTCATCAATAATTAGCATGAAATACCTATCACCTTGAAAGCTTCTAGTCCTTGTTGGACCATATAAGTCATTGTGAATCAAATCAAGTACATCATTAGATTTATCATGTACGCTCTTAAAAGAAGTTCTAACTTGCTTTCCCAATTGACATTCCTTACATACCGGATTATGATGAGGCTTCATAATCTTAGGTATATCTCTAACTACCTTAGTTGAACTGATCTTAACAATACAATCAAAATTAACATGACACAACCTCTTATGCCATAACCAACTCTCATCAATATGAGAAATCAAACATGTCTTATTACCAGTGTTCAAGTGAAATTTATTACCTCCAGTCTGAGTACCGAGTGCAATCTCCAAACCAATCTTGTTAATGATTTTGTATTTTCTATCTTTAAACTGAAGTTGGAAACCCTTGTCCACCAATTGACCAGCACTCAAAAGATTATGCTTTAAACCTTCTACATAATAGACATTATCAGTATTATGCTTACCATCTAGAGAAATAATACCTCTACCTTTGATCATACATGCTTTGTCATCTCCAAATCTAACTTGACTGCCATTGTATTCTTGCAGGGACAAATTTTTTCTCTTATCACTAGTCATATGATGTGAGCATCCACTATCAATTACCCATTCTTCCTTATCTTCAAATTTTGCTACCAGGGCCTTTTCTTCATTCATGATAGCCAGTTCTGGTTCATATTCCTTTAAAGCATATAACAACCATTATTTTCCATTGTCAGATCCACTAGCAGAGTCTTCTGACAGTTCATCTCCAGAGTCATCACTTACTCCTTCCTCATCCGCTATGTAGCATTGTTTACTTTTCTTGAATCTATATTTGTTCTGGTTAGGCTTAAATGATTTCTTAACTCTTTCCTCAAATCTTGCATTCCTTTCAGGATATCTAGATGTAAAATGACCAATCTTATTACATGCAAAACATTTAAAAGGTGCTTTTCCTTCATACTTACTTCTTGTCGGACCTTTAGGTACTCTCCTAGCGAATAAGGCTTCAAGTTGCTCAAATTCTTCATCTTCTTTCCTCATATCTTCTAATTCTTTTGCATATAAAACTTTCCAATCACTTTTGTCGGTGGATGAAGATGATGATGCATGAAAAGAAGGTTCAGACTTTACAACTCCAAAAGATCCAAATTCTTCAAGCTCAAAAGAAGATAATTTCCCAATCAGAATGTCTTTGTTAACTGAAAGTTAGCCATTGTCCTCAACTCATTAATTGTAGTTGCCTTCATCTTGTAAGCCGGTGGAAGGACTCTCAAGAATTTGGAAACTATTTCATCTTCACTCAGAAATCCTCTACAACATTGAATTCCCATAACAATCTCATTTACTCTTTCCCTAAACACAACAATTCTTTCATTATCTTCCATCTTCAAGTTTTCATATCTTACCCGGTAACCATCAAGTTTAGCAATTTTGACAGGAGGATCACCTTCATTCAAAGTTTGCAATTTATCCCACATAACCTTTGTCGATGATTTATCAGTCAATCCCATGATCTGTTGATCAATAAGTGCACACAAGAGGGCTTTTCTAGCTTTGCAATCATTTTCAATATTCTTATCCAAGTCTGTAGGAGCAGAATTGCTAGATGACGGATCATAAGGTGTGTATCCTTTCTTAGTGATCTCCCAAATATCCTTGCCAAGACATCTAAGATGAGTCTCCATTCGAATTTTCCATATCTCATAATTTGTTCCATCAATCTTAGGGATTTCTCTTCTGAAAATAGTTGTCGGTGGATTTGAAGTGTTAGCTGCCATAAGATCTGCCTCAAGTGGTTAAGCTTCTGCAAAAGAGGACCAAAGCTCTAATACCAATTGTTAGGATAACTGGTGAACAACTGAGGGGGAGGGGGGGGTGAATCAGTTGTTGACAGATTATATCATTAAATCCACTTAATAACCTTTAACCAGATTAAGTACTGGTAAAGCAGAAATAGATACCGGTAAGCAATTAAACTTAACAATGAAATAGATAATCAACACAATGCAACCATACCACATAGCACCATGATTTGTATGTGGAAAACCCGGAAAGGGAAAAACCATGGTGGGAAGACTACCCACAGTCAGATGATACTTCTACAGAAAGTGTGTGATATAATGAGGGGTCTGCACATGCAGGAAGGCACACTACCTAGAGGGTACTGCTCATTACAAAAGAGTCTCACTAACTACAAAGAGGCAACAACCATCTCAAGATAAATGGACAAAAATCCAGAATAATGAACTGTCAGAGATAACATCTACCATGCCTGATTACATTCCCAATTAAGCTCAATACCAGAGGCCTTTGACCTCTTCCTTAATCCCAATTCTATCACCTATGATCGACCAAATCTCCTTCGCATATGATATTACATTCCACGACCATGACACCTTTATTACAATGAGATCTTACATCATTTTATCCCAACCCTAAGGCCTAAACCAATTAGATCTTCCACCTAAAAGATATTATAATAAGATCATTACATAAATCCATATTACAATGATATGCCATGTCATCTTAAGACCAAAACAACAATAACCAATCCATAGAACATACAGAAACATCCCGATAACATGTAGAGTACATGTTAACATGATGTCGATCCATAATCTAGATAGGTACCGGACCTATTATGGGTCCACCACGCCAAAGCAATGTCTTCAAGCAGTTGAAGCATGATCAAAGAACATCTTCAGCATCCTGCAATCCATCTAGAAGCTACACCAACACCACTTATGCATCCTGTCAGGATTCCTCAGTGAAAGCTCTGCCGGTTAAACCTTAAACCAATGCCGGTAAGAGTGTATAATAGCATCTGATTACCAAGTCAATACCAACTAACCAAAACATTCTCAAGGAACATGTAACACCTAAAATCAAACATACTTCACTGATCTAAACATGTCGGAAGTGTCCAACAAATAGTCTCTTCTGCCGGTAACACTAGATCTCTATCGGTAACCAAAACCTGTTTGTCGGTAACCAACCATAACAGCTAGTGTTGACATCAATGACAAAATATCAATGCAACACATAATCAATTCATCCATAATGCCAACATTTCTTCTCATGGATCGCTTAGCATAATGCATCTTTCTAGCATGTGGTATCCATGTTCTCTCCTTTCTCCTTCCACTGAGCTCATAGCTTTGCTACTTGTTGGATCATGGTTTATCACTTGATGCATTCTCTTTCACTTTTCATGTGACCACCTTTGTTCTTGTAATATAATTTTGAGAATGATATTAGTGGTTAAGACATTTTGAATATAGAGGTCTCTTCAACTAGTTGACTTGGAGCTTTTTGTTTTTAGTACTAACCCCTTGTGTTGTTTCTTTTGTCTTTTGTTTGTCTTTGTTTGACCTTTTTGTATTTGTCTCATTTTGTGTGTCCTTGCATGTGATTATGTGAGTTAAGATCCTAGGATTGGGGGCTTGGTTCCTTGAAATTAGTGACGTCTTATGCCTTTGTGATCTCACTCCTAGTTGATCCTCTCTCTCTTCATCATCTTCTACTTTACTATGAGTATTTGCATAAGCTCGTTCTCTTATTAAAGTGGGGGCTAAATGTAGTGTCATAAATTGTAACCTTGTACAATCCACACCTCATGTTTGTGCCCCTGCTTTGGTGTATCCAATCTTCATTCCCCCCTAGGCCCATTTTGGCCCCTTTTTACTTTGAATTTGATGTCATCTATGTGCACAATTGAGTGGACCCCATCCCAGGACTATCCTCCTTCATTTGTTGGATGCTTGTCCTACTTTTGGGCGACAAGGGTATTGTGGCACCCTTGTTTTGACCAGGGTCTCAGACTATTTCAAATTGGGTAGGCATTTCCCCTTCCCGATGAATTTTGGTCGCGGCTCCATTTGACCATTGGCGATCAACCTAATCAATAATTTACCTAGGGAACCCTATATAGGGACATACCATCAACTCAGTTTAGACCTAGAAGTAATCCAGGACTCCATTCATAGAATTCACACATTCGACATCAAGCATTCAAGATAGCAATTCATCCCACCATATCCTTCAAGCATCATGGAGCAAAGTCACATCAATCTTCATGCAAGCATGCGTGTTTGATTGGGTCATTCATGTTCATGTGTTTGTCACGTTATTGCATTCAACATTTGTGATCACATCTAAAGAGCATTGCATCATCAATCTTCCTATCAACCATTGGAGATCTGAGGTCTATCTTTCAACATTTACTTCAATATTTACATTTCCTACTTTAATTCAATTCAAAGTTGATTCCTAAACCAAGGTTTGATCGAAGACAAACCCCTATCCACAACCTTCTCTCTCTCTCTCTCTCTCTCTCTCTCTCTCTCTCTCTCTCTCTCTCTCTCTCTCTCTCTCTCTCTCTCTCTCTCTCTCTCTCTCTCTCTCTCTCTCTCTCTCTCTCTCTCTCTCTCTCTCTCTCTGCAAGAAATCAATTTAGGAGTTGTGATCGAAGATTCCAACACAATAGATGATGACGAATAGGTTCAAATTTTACAAGAGTGAAAAGTGGAGGACTAGGGAGACCTACCACCTTGGTCCCAATAATTTTTCTTGGGCTTCTGACAATGGATCTTGTGTGTCTCCCTGATATGAAAAACATCCCACTTGCCTGTCTAGAAATTATGAGACTAGGGTGACCTACCACCCTAGTCCTAACAATTAAGCTCAGAATTTCAACTACAGGTTCTGATTCACTTCATTTCCTCATATCTCTATTTGTGGCTCTGTTTGACATCTAGAACATATTTATTGTAAATTAAGCCATTTGATACTTAGATCTTGCTCATAGTTTGAGGGATGTGATATTTTCTTAAAAATTTTGACAAATTGATCCCACATTTCAATAAGTTTTTGAGCATCTTAGCATTGAGTGATTAAGACTTTATCAATACTAAAGAGATTCAATTTGGTAAGGGGGCCTCACTTGCTTCAAGGACCTAGTTCTACTCAAACCAAGTGTCTGTGTCATTAACCCAATTGTAAAGGACTTTAGAATCTCAATATCATCATAGATTTTGATCTTGCATTTGGCTTTTGAACAAAAGAGCCCTTGGGAATAGGAAACCTAGAAATAGAATGGCATTGACCTCATTAATCATTATGAAGACCACGCCAACTAATTCAACTGCTTTTTTAATTGAACTAATGGTTATGCCACTACAAGTTAAAACCAAGACTAAACATTTATACCTCCCAATAATAAAATGAGAAAAAACTGATTTATATTATAATTATTATGCAAACTATAAATTTTAATTGAAAAATTGTATATTTAAAAAAATATATATTTTAAAACTATTTTTATAAAAAAAAAGAAAAAAGACTAAAAAGTTTTAAGATGAAAATTAAATAAAAAATTAAAAATAAAACAATAAATATCTTGAATTAGACACACAATAAACAAATTTCAACACTATCAATATCAAAGAAAATAAAGAAGAAAGATAAAATTACACTTCATTGACTCAATAAAAGAAAATAATACCTTAAAACCGAACTTTGGAATTACAATGCAAATCCATGAAACATGAAATGAGCATGTAAAAATAGTCTATACCTATGATCTTCAAGAATATTAACTCTAGTCTATACCTTTATTGAACTTTTTACAAGTAGAATCTTCACCTTTCACACTTGTAATTTTGAGTTCCTTGATATTACACAAACACATGCATAATTTCTTAAATTCTCCTAAACAATACAAAATAATTTCACCTTTCACGTTTAAAAATGAAATATTGTACGTTATTTAATCTTCCCCTTAAACGTATAGGATTGGATACTAATATTTACTTTTGCAAAAGAAAAATATTTATTGAATTTCTTGCATGGGTCTACAAACTATTATAAAAGTAACTTTTAAAATTTGATAAAGTTGTTTCATAATATTATATTTAGACAAAATAAATAATAATTTGGTTTCTAAAATTAATAATTTTGGTTTTTAAAATTAATAATTTTAGATGTATTTAATTTTTGTCATGATATTTCTATTATATATATAAATTAATGGCAGTTTCAAATCTCAACTCAAATAAAATGGATTAGGAAATAAATCTAAATTCATAGATTGGAAATTGCTCTAATATTAATTGATACGAAATCAAATGGAGCAATAGGTAGAATAATTTCTTCACGAATGAGAAACAAATCTCTATGAAATAAAGTGTTGCAAACTTAATTCCAAATATTTGATTTATTTTATGAAAGAATATATACAAATATATAGACATGAATATACCAAAATTAAAAGATTTTTTACTATTATCTAAATCTCAATGTGAGATGTCAATCTAAAACAATTTTTTTTAACAAATTGATAATTAGCTAACTAAAGCTACATTAACTTTTCATTTTATCTTTTATATATGATGAATTAATAAAGAATAGAATAAGTCGTGTGGTAAGGTTTGTTGTATGGCCCATAAATCTTCATCAATCTATCTATGAGATCAAACACAAAGGTTCAAGTAAATGGATTGAGTTTACTCTAGATTATGTCGTCATAGATGAGTTGTATAATGGATCCACAATAACACTCACTTTATTGTCGGCTATACTTCCACTACACTTTGTACTCATTCTAATGAAGACAGTAAGTTGTGGCATAATTAGTTTGGTCGTTTAAATTACCATTACTTATAGCATCTTAACTAGTAGGGCATCTATAAGATAATTGTTTCAAAGGCCAAGCGTGGAGGTCTACTCAAACTTTAAAGTTAGTTTATAATGATTTGTTTAGTCCATGTTGAAAGCCTTCTTTTAGCAGGGATCTTATAAGGTCGATGAGTTTTTTGTAATTGTGTTGGCAATTTGGTTAAGTGTGGTAGTATGATTGTTGTCGAACCAAAAGGAGTGTCTGCAGAATGTTTTGAAGGCAGATAGGAGCATAAAAGGATCTGACTAAGAAAGATAGTGCTATTACCAAATCAACAAAGACCCTGTTGTTCTCTAACCATTACAACAGTTAAATCCCTTAACTGGGTAAGCTTTAACAGGCTTAGTGTTGTCTAAATCCTCTAACCAGGTGATTCATTAGCTTGGATTTGAAATCCTCTACTGAGGTTGCTCCTAAAAAGGTATTGCCTTTAACAGGGTATTGTAGTTAATCCCTTAACCAGGTGGTCCCTAACCGGATCTATTCTTAACAGGACATTATTGTATAAGCTTCTAACAAGGCTTGGCTCCTAACAGGGCGAACTTCATAAGAGTTCAAAATACTTGTGGGTATTCATCCCCACCATGGTTTTTTTCCCATTTGGGTTTCCATGTGAAAAATCATTGTGTCAAGTGGTGAATGATTTTGTGGATGTGTTTTGATATGGTTGATATGATTAACTACTAAAGCCACTTAGATATGATTAGATAACTGGAAGTGGTCTGAAATGAGCTATTACTGATGTTAGTAAAGTGATTTAATGTTTTGGTTAAATGGTATGTGAGTTTTAGATTTGTTACATTGTATCATTGATGTTTTGATCAACCAGTAAAGTTTGACAGTGCAGTTGCAGTTTTTGGTGCAGTGTCTAAACTAGTTACGTTTATCAAGTTGTTTATGAGTTGGGATTAAGTTTGGTGAAAGTTTAGTTTGTTTTCTATCTACTGATTCACCCCCCCCCCCTCTTAGTAGTTGACCAGATCCTTATTTTTTCATCATATTATCAATTGGTATCAGAGAATTTCAGGTCCTCTTGTGTTTAAGCCTAATAGCTTGAGGTAAAGATCTAGGAGAACATGATGAAGAAAGAAGGTCCGAAATTTAATAGGGAAAACTACAGAATCTAGACTGATAGGATGAAGATCCATATCAAGAGCTTAGGAAGTCAATATTGGGAACATGTTGTTACTAAATATAACTTGCCTAGTGGGATTTTGTCAGATGATCAAAAGAAGGAGCAACAAAAGAATAATCAAACATTGGAGGCCATTATCAGTTCCTTGTCCAATTCAAAGTATGTTGATGTTCATGGATTGGAGACTGTTTATGAAGTGTGGAAGAAACTTGAGGATATCTATAGTGGTGATGAGCATGTTAAGATTGCCAAAGAAGAGAGTCCGAGAGGTAAATTTGATGATATGTAGATGGCTGAAGGAGAAAACATTCAATAGTATAGTTAGAGGATCAAGGAGATAGTCAGAGAGATCAAAAGTGTTGGAGGTACAATGGAGGATACCACAGTGGTTAGCAAGGTGTTGAGAACCCCTCTACCAGTCTATGCTATCCAAGTTGCAGCCATTCAGGAACTCAAGTATATTCATAAATCAAAGGTAACTCTTGACTCCATCATTGGTAAATTCACTACATTTGAATTAAATGGTTCTGATGGAAGTGTTCAGAGATCGGAATCTACATTTAGAGCCTCAGTTTCAAACCCACCAGTAAGGAAAGGCAGAGAAGCAAGTTACAGTCATGAGTCTAGATCCAGTAGAGAGGTAGATCATGAAAATAGTTTGATTGAGCTTGAAGCATTGTTGGCCAAGCGGCTACCCAAAGGTACCAGTAAGTACAGAGGTAAATTACCTTTGAAGTGTTTTGCATGTAACCGGATTGGACATATTGCAGCTAACTTTCCTAATGGAGACAATGAGCAAAAACGTGAGAAGTATAAGAAGTATAAAGGCAAAGGTAAAAGAGATTGTCTCATTGCACTGGATGGAGGAATTATAGATCAGGAATCTGAAGAAGATGCAAATGAGGACATTGTCTTTGTTTCTATTAAAGAAGAGACATCATATCAAAAGGCATTAGTCTCTCACATGGATAGTTTTGATGATTGGATTATAGACAGTGGTTGTTCACACTACATGACCAGTGACTGGAGTAAGTTTCTTACTTTGAGAGAGTTTAATGGAGGTGTTGTGAGATTTGGAAATGACTCACCATGTATGGTGAAAGGAAAGGGACCCATCTCTTTGAATTGAAAAAGAAATGCAGATGATGTCTACTGGGTTGAAGGACTGAAATACAATCTTTTGAGTGTAGCTCAACTCAATGAAAAAGTTTACCCAATGGAATTCAAGAATGGTGTTTGCAAGATTTATGGAAGCAAAGGTGAACTGATTGCAACCGGAAAACATACTAGAGGTAACTTGTTTCATTTAAGTTCTAAAGTCAACAATTATTTAATTGCAAAAGTAGAAGATAGTTGGCTTTGGCATCGAAGATTCCATCATATAAATTTTGATAACATTGTAAAAGTCAATAAGTCCAAATCAGTAAGAGGTTTTCCTCAGTTGGACAAACCGGTGAATGCTCTATGCAAGGAATGTCAGTTAGGGAAGATGACATCCTCTACTTTCAAGAGCAAATATTTCTTAGCAGAACATTTGCTAGATTTGGTTCATACTAACCTTTGTGGACCAATGAGGACCAGGAGTATTCAAGGTGATCGGTATTTCATGATTTTTAATGATGATTGCTCAAGGATGATATGGGTCACATTCTTGAAAGACAAGACATAATCTTTTAGCAAGTTTTGTGCATTCAGAGCCTTAGTTGAAAATGAAATGTGAAAGAAGATAAAGTGCTTAAAAACTTATCAAGGTGGTGAATTTACTTTAGAGGGATTCACTAGTTACTATGAAGACAATGGAATTAAGAGGTAGCTTTCTGCACCTAGGACACCACAACAGAATGGTATTGCAGAAAGGAACAACCGGTCAGTTGTTGAAGTTGCTAGGGCTATGATAATACAAGGAGGTGTAGCTAAGACATTCTGGAGAGACGTTGTCAGCACAATTGTTTACACAATGAACCAGATACTAGTTAAAAGAGGTAAGGATAAAACTCCCTATGAGTACTGCTATGGTAGATCACCCAATGTCAGTTACTTTAAGATTTTTGGTAGCAGATGTTTTATCAAGAGAGGTGACTATGTTGGTAAGTTTGATTTAATGTTTTGGTTAAATGGTATGTGAGTTTCAGATCTGTTACATTGTATCATTGTTGTTTTGATCAACCGGTAAAGTTTGACAGTATAGTGTCTAAACCAGTTAAGTTTATCAAGTTGTTTATGAGTTGGGATTAAGTTTGGTGAAAGTTTAGTTTTTTTTTTTTCTATCTACTGATTCATCCTCCCCCCCTCTCAATAGTTGACTAGATCCTTATTGATTCATCATATTATCGCCTTCACTAGTGCATACACATGCTTTTCATTTATATCATATTTTAGCTCTGCAACTTGAAAAGATTTGCTAAAAAATACTATGGGTTGTTCAAAAACCTCTGAGTTCTTTTGTAATAGTACTGCAGCAACGGTATGAAAAGATGCAAATGAAAATATTTGCATAGGTTTGTTGTAATCAGGTGTTTTCAAAACAGGTGCATTCTTAATAGCCTATTTGATCTCTTGGAATGCCTTGGTTGGCTCCCCTTTCCATTCTAACTTTGTACCCTTTTTTAACAATTTAGAGATGGGTCTACTGATCTCTGTAAAGTTAGTAACAAACCTTCTGTTGGCTTGATGATGATTGTAATGTATTCATCACTTGTTGTCATTGATGAAACACTCTCACACACACATATGATTACATTGATTACTGGTGTAACTTCAATTGGTTTATACTGTCAACTGGTATGTTTAAGGTTTATCTCTAACCGGTGCTTTGTGTCAACTGGTATGTGCATAAGAGACAACCTGTGGCTACACTAAGTCCGCATCAAAATGAAGATAAAGATGAAGATGGAGATCAAGCGAAAGATTCTAGGACAATGGTTCACATGTTTTGTTCCAATCGGTATTGACTGTTCTAATCGGTATCTGTTTTTGTGATGAGTTACTAGCACCGACTTCTTGGCAGTCATTTTTGTGAAGAGTTTTGATCACTTGTCTAGATACACTGTACCTAGGAAATTGTGTTTTGATTTCCTTAGGCCGACATAAGATTTGAATGTCTATTTTAAGACATCTTAGTAAATCATTTGAAATATATAGAGAATGAGTATGGTTATGATGTTATGTGAATACTGATATGCATCAAGAATGAAAGCTTTTGTTGAAGAGAGATAAGTGTTAAGATGAAGAAAAATGTTGAATGTACTTAGAAGGATCTGATCAAGCAAGTATTGGGCTACTCAGAACACATCAAACCATTCTTATTGTTTTCTAATCATTACAATAGAATCAAATCCCATAACCGGGTAAGCTCTAACAAGATTCATTGTACAAATCCTCTAACAAGGTAATCCATTAGTTTGGATTCTCAAATCCTCCAACGAGGTTACTCCTAACAGGGTAGTACTCATAACAGGGTATAAGCTTCTAATCAAGCTTAGGGATCTCTAACAAGATTTTCTCCTAGCAAAGCACTTTGTAGACCTTAACCGGCCAGTTATCTATTACTGCAGATAGTTAACTTGTGAGTTCCATCTCACCATGGTTTTTACCTATTTGGGTTTTCCACATATAAACACTTGTGTTATGGTGGATGCTTTACTTTTTGTGGATGTTGTTATATCATTTTGGATAGCATGTATTTTGTTTAATAGCTTAGTTAACTTCATCTACCAGTTAGTGTTTGAAGTAGTGTTTTATTTGGTGTCACTGATTCACCCCCTCCCCCGCCTCTCAGTGCTTTTCAAGTCAATCACCTTCTGATTAAATTAATTTGCCCAAAGAATGATTGGATACCTTTTACATTCTTGGGCTGAGGGACCTTATCAATTGCTGCTACCCTTTCTGGGTAAATTCTCACACCATATTTTGAAATGATGTGGCCCAACAATTTACCGTTAGTCACCCCAAAAGCACATTTCTTTGGGTTCAAAGATACCCCATACTCGATACCTTTGTTAAAAAAAAATTCAAGGTGATCATAGTGATCACCTTCCTTCTTAGAATATGTTGTTAAATCATCCCAATACACAACCAAGAACACATTTATAATATCAGAAAATGCAACATCCATAGCTCTTTGGAATGTTGCTCTTGTGTTTGCCAACCCAAATGACATTCTTACATAAACATAGGTTCCCCAAGGTGTGGTAAATGTTATTTTTAACTGCTCCGACTCTTTAACCATTACCTAGTTGTAACCCAAAAATCCATCCATTATAGACAAGAGTTCACAACCTATGACCCTTTGCAACATTGCTTCCATATTGGGTAATGGATAGTTATCTTTCAATGAAAATATATTCAAGTTCCTAAAATCAACAAATAATCTGATATCTCCATTCTTCTTTCTCACAGGCACCAAGTTAGACACCCATGATGAATGTCGGATAGGCTTTATGATTTCGACATGCCTTAACATAACCAATTCTTCTTGCACCTTGGGCGCCAAGGTTGGATTAATTGGCCTTTTCTTTTGTATAAAAGGCTTAGCACCTTCCTTCAAAGGAATTTCATGTTGAAACAAATCTTCCCTATAAGCTTTCAGATCATCATACGACAAAGCAAAGTCATGCTTATATTTTCTTAATAAATCAATCAGCATTTTTCTTACCTTGGTGACATCTTCTTTGCTGGTATTATGGATATGTTGCATTAGTTTTGTCATTGATTTCAACACTTATCCTTCTGGAGATCTACATTGTTGATTTGGCACTATGGCTATACTGGTTTACTGTTGAACCGACACATTGTGTCCACCAGCAAGTTCAGTGAATTATGCACAGTCACCGGTAGGTTATATGGTTCACCGACACTGATGATGACTTGTTATCATCTGGATATCACTTGATTATGTTGAAGACATGGTTTGGATATTTGTTTTGTTGTTTTGGTTATTGGTCTAATCGGGTTGACATATTTGTTGTTACCAGCAGATTGGTCTAGGTTATGGACCGATATGCGTTATCTATTCCTGATTAGCACGACACATTATAGAGATGATTTATTGATTGAAAATTGTTCTAAATGTATTGAGCCGACATGATGCATCACATCAAGACTTATTTGTAATTGATTTTATTGTAATATTCTTAGTGAGCCGACCTACACATTTGGTCTTAGGTTTTGTATATATGTAAGGTCTCATTTGTAAGATGAGACATGGGATATGGTATGTAAGCTTATGATATGGTATAGTAACATGGTATGTGTGAATATTGAAGATCATATGAGCAGACCGTAGAGAAGGTTCAAGGAAGGTTTGAAGGTGATTATCAGATCTTAACCGGTACCGAATCTAGCATTGGAGATGCTATTTTGAGCAATACATTATTCTAGGATTTAACCATCCTACTGTAGTCATTGTGAATCCCATTTGAGCAATGTGCTCTAGGCGGTTGGCCTTTCTGCATGTGCAGACCCCATTTGTATACACATACTATCTGCAGTAGTATCATCTGATTGCGGGTAAGGTTTCCCACCGTGGTTTTTCCCCTTATAGGGTTTCCACGTTAAAATCTTTGTGTTATGTGTTGTGGATGTTGTTTCTCTTTCTATTTCATGCATTAAGTTTTACCGGTATTGATATTAATTGTTAATCTACTAACCGGGATTAAGTTTTGTTTATTGGTATTAAGTATCAAGTTTGATTAAGTTATAATTGGGTTGAAATTTAGAGACAACTGATTCACCCCCCCCCCCCCCCCCCCTCTCAGTTGCCTTCCAGTTCCTAACAATTGGTATCAGAGCTAAGTCCTCTTTTTGTAGAAACCTCATAATCCAGTATGTAAGGAATGTCAAATGGGAAAGCAAGTTAGAACAACTTTTAAGAGTATTTCTGAGAAATCCAATAATGTTCTTGATTTAATTCATACTGACTTTTGTGGTCCAGCAAGAACAAGAAGTCTACACAGAGATAGATACTTTATGCTAATTATTCTAGAATGTGTTGGGTTACTTTTCTCAGGGAGAAATCAGAAGCTTTTGGAAAATTCAAACTATTCAAGGCAATGGTAGAGAATGAAATTGGTAAGAAAATCAAATGTTTAAGATCTGATCAAGGAGGTGAATTTACATCTAAGGAATTTAATACATTCTATGAAGTAAATGGAAGCAAAAGACAACTATCAGCACCCTGCACACCTCAGCAAAATGGAATTGCCGAAAGGAAGAACATAACTATTTTGGAAGCAGCTAGAAGCATGATATTGGAAGCAAATCTACCTCATATGTATTGGATAGAAGCAGTGAATACAACGGTTTACACTTTCAATAGAGTTCACATCAAAGGTGAAACCAGTAAGACCCCTTATGAACTATGGTTTGGTAATACTCCTACTCTTAAATACTTCAGAATATTTGGAAGAAAATGCTATATTAGGAGAGATGAGTATATTGGTAAATTTGATCCTAGAAGTGATGAAGGAATATTTCTTGGTTATTCATCTAAGAGCAAGGCATATAGTAAGAGCAAGGCATATAGATGTTTTAATAAAAGATTGCTGAAAATCATGAGAGTGCTAATGTGAAGATAGATGAACACTTTAGAGAAAATTCAAAGTCTGTAGATTCTGAACCGATAGTTGAGATGATCATAAATGAACCTATAAAGAGTACACTGGTACAAAATATGTATCCAACCACACCAGCATCATCAGAGAATTCCACAGTGACTAAAGAACAACAACATGTTAATAAACCCAGGTATGGAAGACTGAATCACTCAGAAAATTAGATAATTGGGAATAAGTATCAAGGTGTTATGACCAGAGGAAGACTGACAAATGAAGAGATATGCTTAGTTTCTCAAATTGAACCGACATTTGTTATTGAAGCTTGTCAAGATGAAAATTGGATTAAAGCAATGGAAGATGAACTAGAACAAATTGAAAAGAACAATACATGGATATTAGTTCCCCAACCTAAAGACAAAAATGTAATTGGAACTAAATTGGTATTTAGAAATAAACTTAATGAAGATGGTAAGGTAATCAGGAACAAAGCAAGATTAGTGTGTAAGGGACATTCACAGAAAGAGGGAATTGATTATAATGAAACATTTGCACTGGTAGCTAGAATTGTGGCAATCAGATTATTTCTTGCATTTGTAGCTCACAAGAACTATAAAGTATATTAGATGGATGTAAAATGTGCATTTCTAAATGGTGATCTTGAAGAAGAAGTTTACATTGAATAGCCTAATGGATTTTCATTGACAAATGTTAAGGATATGGTTTGTAGATTAAGGAAAGCTTTGTATGGATTGAAGCAAGCTCCTAGAGCTTGGTATGCTAGATTGGACAAATATCTTTTAAAGCTTGGTTACACTAAAGGTAATGTTGACAACAACTTATATTTCAAAGTGACTAATGATGACATCTTGGTTATTGAAGTTTTTGTTGATGATATCATTTTTGGAGGAGAAGATGGATTGTGTAAAGACTTTGCTAACAAGATGCAGGAAGAATTTGAAATGTCTATGGTTGGGGAGATAAACTCCTTTTAAGGATTGCAGATTTCACAAAATGATAAAGGTATATTCATATGTCAAACAAAATACTTGAAGGAACTACTGAAGAAATTTGGTATGGAAAACTCTAAACCGGTAAGTACTCCTATGACTACAACTGATAAATTGGCATTGAAGGATGATTCAACTATTGTTAATCCGAAAAGATACAAATCTATGATTGGAGGTTTACTATATTTGACACAAACAAGACTTGATATAATGAATGCAATATGTATTGTTTCAATATTTTAGAGTAATCCTAAAGAAAATCATGAATCGACAGTAAAAAGGATTTTCTATTATCTACTAGGCACAACAAATCTTGGTTTATGGTATCCTAAAGATGAAAATTTTGATTTATGTGCATACACCGATGCAAATTGGGTAGGAGATTTAGATGATAGAAAGAGTACCACTGGTGGTGCATTCTTTCTTGGTAGCAGATTGATTTCATGGTTGAGCAAGAAGCAGAGTTGTACATCATTATCAATAGCAGAATCAGAATATGTTGCAGCAGCAACTAAATGTACTCAGGTATTATGGATTAAGAAAATGTTGAAGGACATAAAGGTAAATGAAAAGAACCTATAATCATTTATTGTGATAATTCAACACCAATTGATATATTAAAGAATCTGGTATTTCACTCTAAGACTAAGCATGTTTCTATCAAATATAACTTTCTAAAAGAGAATGTTGAAGCAAAAGAAGTAAGATTGGTTTATGTGAATACTAAAGAGCAGATTGCAAATATCTTTACTAAGCCTTTGCCTAAGGAAACTTTTGAATATCTCAAAGAGAAGCTTGGGGTAATATCCTCACCAGTAGAGACTTAGACAGTCAAAGATTGACATCAAACCGGGAGAAACTAACAAAGAAATATTTTTTCCGGATATGATGGAGGAGAGCTACTTCTCAGGGGGAGTAGTTGGTTGAATTAGTTGGTTGTATGTTCTGGTATTTTTTAATTGCTCTAGCATTTGATGTCAAAGGGGGAGAGATATCTATGGAAAAAATTTATATTTGGGAGACATTATTGATTGGGGGAGAGTTATTTACTCTTTGTATTTTGGTTTTGATTTCTGGTATTGATATATTCTGGAGATTGTTGGTTTTTTATTTTTGGCCTTCTGTTTTGGCACTTAGATGTTTTTCCATCTAATGTTGCCATCAATTCCAAAGGGGGAGATTGTTGGTATTATGGATATGTTGCATTAGTTTTGTCATTGATGTCAACACTTATCCTTCTGGAGATCTACATTGTTGATTTGGCACTATGGCTATATTGGCTTATTGTTGAACCGACACATTGTGTCCACCGGCAAGTTCAGTGAATTATGCACAATCATTGGTATATTGTTCACCGACAGGTTATATGGTTCACTGAAACTGATGGTGACTTGTTATCATCTGGATATCACTTGATTATATCAAAGACATGGTTTGGATATTTGTTTTGGTGTTTTGGTTATTGGTCTAATTGGGTTGACATATTTGTTGTTACCGGCATATTGGTCTAGGTTATAGACCGGTATGCGTTATCTATTCCAGATCAGCACGACACGTTATAGAGATGATTTATTGATTAAATATTGTTATAAATGTATTAAGCCGACATGATGCATCGCATCAAGACTTATTTGTAATTGATTTTATTGTAATATTCTTAGTGAGCCGACCTACACATTTGGTCTTAGGTTTTGTATATATGTAAGGTCTCATTTGTGAGATGAGACATGGGATATGGTATGTACGGTTATGGTATGGTATTGTAACATGATATGTGTGAATATTGAAGATCATATGAGCAGACCATAGAGAAGGTTCAAGGAAGGTTTGAAGGTGATTATCAGAGCTTAATCGATACGGAATCCAGCATTGGAGATGCTATTTTTGAGCAGTACATTATTCTAGGATTTAACCATCCTACTGTAGTCATTGCGACTCCCATTTGAGTAGTCTGATCTAGGAGATTGGTCTTTCTGCATGTGCAGACCCCATTTGTATACACCTACTATCTGTAGTAGTATCATCTGATTGTGGGTAAGGTTTCCCACCGTGGTTTTTCCCCTTACAGGGTTTCCATGTTAAAATCTTTGTGTTATGTGTTGTGGATGTTGTTTCCCTTTATGTTTCATGCATTAAGTTTCACTGGTATTGATATTAATTGTTAATCTGTTAACCAGGATTAAGTTTGGTTTACCAGTATTAAGTATCAAGTTTGATTAAGTTATAATTGGGTTGAAATTCATAGACAACTGATTCATCCCCCCCCCTCTCAGTTGCTTTCTGGTTCCTAACATTCTTTCCAATGTACACCTTCTTTGGGGATCCTTCTGTCCCAAGGTTAATTTCCTCTAAATCTTCAGGGTGTGGGGTAGTAGTAGCAATATTTGCTCTATCCTGATTAACAAACACCCTCTCCAATACAACCAAACCTTTGGGAATCTTATTTGTCTTTAATTGGACTACTTCGTTCCCAAAGACTGTTTCCTTCCCGTCCTCTATTTGTACAAAGGCACTGAAATCAATCTCCTTACCCTCATATGGTTCTATACATGTTAGAAATTTCATAATATCTGTAAAGCGAAAAATCGCGATCGAACCCTAGTTGCTCTCCCCTCTTCCAACTCCGAGGAGAGAGAAGGGAGATTCACTAGGGTTGATGGTTTTCACTTAGGGGAGAGACTTTACATTCAAAAGAGGGGTTGAAACCCACAAGATCCAATCCCACGCAATGCAAGATTGGATGCTAAATGAGTTTCAAGGGTTATGACAGCAAGGCTACCCTCTTTTGTAAAGAATGTGCATAGAAGAATTGAGCTAGAAATGCATAGAAAGTGAGAAAGATTCGCTTATAAATTGAGATAGGGATACAGTATGAAGTTGCGGACCTGGAATTAGCAGTGAAATGTCGATACGGCGCTGTCCTGCAAATTTGAGCAAAAGTTGTCAAGACGATGGCGCCCGGCGCCACGGTCCTCCGAAAAATCCGCGAAACGAAGGGGGGTCTATTCGTCTCTGCACAAGGATTCCAGATCTTCAATTTCAGCCGCGTACCTGCAACCTACACACAGAAAAGCGAAGACGATTGGGGGGTTAGGGATTAGGGGTTTGCCTTTAGGTCAAACCCCGGTTTTGGAATTAACCAAGAAATGAGCAAGAGCTGTAAATGTAAATGACTGTAAAACAAGTACTAATACCTTGTTCTAAGGATGTTTGTATCCTTATGTGCGAAGGTTTAGATGTTGTATGTTTGTATGTTGTAGTAGTATGTTGTATGTAGCATGTAGTATGTGATCTCCTCTTCAATGGTTGAATCCTTGTCTTGAATGCAACACTTAGCCTTGAATGGAGACTTGAAATGATCAATTGCTTGAAGGAATGCTTGAATGCTTGAATGCTTGAGTATAGTTTCCACACTTTGTACATATGTCACCTTCTTCCTCCCAAATGGGAGAGGACAATGTAGTTTATATACTTGTCATTTAGGGCTGATAGACTGATTTTCCCGACCTTAGGCCGACCAGGAAATGATAATTTCCAAATTGCAAACAAAAAGACCCGAGACCCCTTAGGAGACCGGGCCCAAAATAGGACCCAGGGACCAGGGCGCTAGGCGCTCTGGTCCCACCTCCCGGGACAGCAGGGTGCAAAGGAGGTTCAGGCCAGGGTGCAAGAAAATGCAGTTTTCAGTGTCGTAATCAGGTTTCGGGGTCTCCATTCAGGTTGCGTGTTGCGTCGCCATCGTGAAGACCCAAATGCGGTCGAAATTGCAAGTGTCGCAATTTTAGGACGCTACAATATCATCATCATCATTGAAAACCTGCCAGTTTTCAATGTTGTCAGGGACTAAAGGCCTGGTTTGAAAATCAATTTTTGAAATACCTACAAAAGTTATATCTTCTAGCCTTAAAGCAATATTGGCCAGTAAGTCTGTCATCTTGTTATGGCTTCTCTCTTTCCAGTCAATGCTAAATGCATCAAAACTTTTAATCTTATCCCACACAACATTCCTATACTGTTTTAACATTTTATTTTTTAATGCATATTTTGATCTGATTTGGGATATGACTAATACAGAATCTCCAACAACTTTGAGACTCTTTATCCCATGTTTTTCAGGTAATCTCAAACCTAATAACAATGCCTCATATTCTTCCAAATTATTTGTACATGTAAAAGACAGAGTAAAGAGAACTTAAAAGTTTTTCCCTTAGGCAAGATGAATAATATGCCTACACCAGAACCTTCCTTAGAGCTAGCTCCATCAAAATACATTGTCCATAAATTATCATCGCCTGATGATTCTTCTACTTCCCTTTCTAGTGGTGCAGGTTGGTCTCTCTTTTCTGTTGGAAGATTTTCAACCCTAAATGCATTTATGTCTATATCTATGAAACATGTCATTTCTTCATCAAGGTCCTTCTCATGCACCATCATATATGGTACTCTTTATTCTCTATCAATTTTCACATTCTTACCATCAATACAAAAGGTTTCATAAGATAGATCACATTGCAAACTTCATAATGAGGTGGGATATCTACAACTAAGACACTCATGGTTAACTCTTTCTCTGGGTAAGCTACAAGTCTATAGGGAGATTCCCTTAGAGTACCTATCAAAGGTACCTCCCTTGAATCCATAGCACAACATTTTCCCTAAGGGGTATCTACATTTAAACCCATAGCTTGCATTATTCTTACTGGCATGACATTGTTTGAAGCTCCAGAATCAATCATGCAATTATTTAACACCCCTCCATTTATGATAACACTTAAAAAGAAAGGATCTAAATTCTCCAAGCTCTCTTCTAATGTGTCTTCCAAGTAGATTTGGGGAATCTGAGAAACCAATCCTTCTAATTCTTTATCCTTTCTCTCATTTTTATTTACCTTTTCCTTTACATTATGAGAGACACCCTCATGTTCCATATTAGAAGAAACTCCCCTAACCCAGGCCATAGCTTTCTCCTTATGTTCATATATTCTCAACATTTCTTGTAAAGGAACTTTAATTGTAATCTAAGAAAGTAACTGAAGCATATCAACATGTGTGTAATCTGGAAATTCAAGAGACATACTTGATTTCTCTTCATTTTTCTTCAGCTTGTTGCTTTCAATGTTTTGTTTCTGCTTCAATTCTTCTCCCACAATCATGGTAGATTTTGCAACCATCTTTGTCTTTACTTTACGTGAAGTAGTGTCCTCATTGGACTTTATAATTTTAGCCTTCTTAGCCCATTCTTTTCTCTCGACCTCTTTTATCTTGATTGTGTCCTTCTTTGGTTTGTCTTCTTTGACCTCCTTACCTGTATTCTTCACTTATTTGATAAATAGGCCAGCAGGCTTGCCTTGATCTTCACCAATTGTTTTGTTTCTCAATTGATAATTACTTTTGACTTGTGCCACTGTGGTAGCTGTTATCCTAGCAATCTCTCAATCTGAAGGTCTTCTTAGGGATATATCATCCTTTCCTTTCTCCACATTACACATTTGGTCATCAACACACAACTCATTATCAGAGAAAACTTGTTGGTGGTATGGCTCACTTCTTTGTTTTTGGTAATCTACATCCAAGTCCCGAGTCTCATTATCAAAAATGTATTCTGCTCATCCAAGGCAAGAAGTAGTCATAAGACAATTAACATTGTCATCCTCAAAAGTTTCTTCTTCTTCTTCTTGTATCTCGTCCTTGGCAAAAATAAATTGTGCAACAACACAATACTCAGGCGAATGAGGTGATTGACAAGAAATACACCAAGGTGTATCCTCAACAACATTCATTGTATGTTTTTGCAATGGATCAGGAGTTTGTTACTCCTATTTATTCCTTTGTTGTTGTTGAACCGACTTTCTATCCTTCCAATTTATGTTGTAAGGATGATCCTGCAGCCTTGGAGGTCTGCTAAATTTGTTGAATTGTTGCCTTTCTGGTGCAACACCCTTATCATTCTTTGCAACAATCAATTTAAGATCCTTCAAGGTACTAAGTACATTGTTCCACTTGTCTTCTTTCGTTGGCTTTAATCCCAAAGGATTTTCTATTTTATCCTTTGCAATCTTAGAGAATATAGGATCTTCTCTTCTCCCAAGCTTGCCTGAAGCTCTCCTATTTCCTTCAACATTTATGGCTATCCTGAATGCATCTCTCAAATTCTGAGGATCTTTATCCCTAAGGATTATGTCATTTTAGCATCAAATGCATTTACATATGTAGTTAGATAAACATTATCATCTAACCTTAGAACTTGAAATAACTTATGCATAGCCTTTTGAAATCTAATGTTGAAATCAGTGACAACTTCATTTGGTGACTTCCTTATGTTGTTGAACCCATTCAACATGAAACTTGCTGGCATTATTGGCATTAAGTTGTCATTGATGTCAACTGGTTTGGCATGGTCACCAATGAGTAAGAAGTGGTGACTGGTAAAGGAGAAGTAAGATATGATGATGTCAATCCATATGTAAGTAAGCAGATTGAAGGTAAGTTACCTATACACATGAAATGCATCATCTACAGGTAAAGCAGGACCACCGACAAGACAAAGAAAGCAAGCAAGAGAAGAACCGAAGGATGTAAATTGGTATACTCAGAGAAGATTAATGCTATCAGTCAATGGATTGAGTAGTAGGACCAACATGTTTTATGGAAGGCCAAGTTGATCCACCGATAGAGAAGAGGTATGCAGGTATGAAGTCCGACCGGTGGAGTTAGGTTATACCGATAAGGTGAGTTGAACCGCTAGTCAATCTTGGTCAATAAAGAATTTCAAACCGACATAGCAAACCAAGAAGAGGTGGATGTCGACAAAGATGACAACTGGAAGCCAGGTGGAGATCATGCATAGGTTGGTGAAGTGTGCATCGACGTAACAGTCAACAAGATGAAGAACCCGCAAGTCACAAGAGGATGGCAGAAGATTGCGGCTTTAGGAAGACAAGTTGACAAGAGGTTGAACTAATCCTGCAAGAAGATTTGATCTTTGTACCCATTTGTTGAAGGAAACAACTGAGCCATTAATGGCGTGTGATAGAGAAACACAAAAAAGCATGGTGCAGATCTCCAGATATAGAAAACACACATTGGAATGTCAGTTGTTGGCGGTGTTGATCAATGACATGCAGATCATCTCTCTAGAAAAGAATATCAGATCAAATCCTATACGGATCGAGTTGGTGAAGGCAAAACCTAATATGACACTGTTTGAATGTTGTTTTGCGAGAACCCTAGAAGATAATTATGTGAGCTTGAGACTAAAATTAGTTGATGCTTGATGTGAAGAGTTAGAGAGAACAAAATCTGAGTAAGGAGAAAGATCATCTTCCTTAGAGTTTATTCTGAGAAAGTTGCAGAGTGAGTTAGCAGGCGAACCGGTGAGGGGGTCTAACCGATAGAGACAAAGTAACCGGTAAACTATTGCAGGTCTAATAGTAACCTAACCGGTGAGGTGTGATTGATCAAGAAGGCATCCGAGAGTGACATAGTGTGTTTTTAGGCTGAGGGAGAAAGGAGAGAAGCTAGGAGTAACTGGTGAGTGATCAGAGAGAGTAATCTGATAATCGATAGTGTGAGAACAAGTGAAGAGGAGGAGGTTGTTAACCGACAAAAAACCATTGATCAGGTGTTGCAAAACTCATTTGCAACCAGGTGTTATAACTGTATCTAAATTGTATTTAATTATACATCACCGAGTTGGAGCCTTGTGCAGGGGTTGGTGCTCCTTGGGTTGGTGCCCTAAATCATTGTAATCCATTATTTCATTGTGAGGCCGGATTGGAGTAGTAGACTCCAGTAGCATTTATCACCGAGGTTTTTCGCATTTTGGGTTTTCCTCGTACATCTGGTGTTATGGGTTGTATTTGTGTGTTTGCCTCTTTTGATATCTACTTTTGTCTTACCGAGTTTGATTGTTTAGTGCTTAGGGTGATAACTAGTATTCCAAGGTTATTTAAAAGAAAAGAATTTAGGAACCACTGATTCACCCCCTCTTAGTGGTACATTATGTTCAACAAAACTTGCATTAGTTTTGTCACTATATTTATCCTTGAAGCTCCTTTCAAATTCTTCCCAATAATTAATGCTTGTAGTTGGTAACCCTCTGTACCAATCCTTGCCATCTTCAGTCAAATATTGTACAAAAACTTCATAACATTTGCATGCTCTACTTCATAGTCATTTAATTTATCTGTGAAGGATCTCAGATGTTCCTCACCCATGATAGCATTATTTCCTGCAAACTTATTTATCTTGTCCCTCAGCTTATTTGGTACTGTGTTAGGATACCCTAGTATCCCATCAAAACACAATTGCCTATACCTTTCTAGATGGATATGTCTTCTCTAGAACTGCCTAGTAACAACTTGTCCTACAACATTATTAATTGCACTAGTTCCAGTCATTTTTGTTCCAGCGTTAGCCCCAACAGGTATTTTAGAGGCTTGAACATTTTTAGTAATCATTTGACCCCCTGTCCAATGGTTGCAACTCCAACACTTTGGGTACCCTGAATATTTTTAACATGAGTACTTGTACTGTCATTTTTATTGTTGTGGGGGCTAAACTAGAGATAGCTTGGGTATTAGATGGGCCAGCAGTGAATGAAGCATTATTCAATGATGACATTTTTAGGAAATCAAATTTTCTCTTCATTTTTGCTATTGAAGCTTCCATCTCAATTCTTTTTAACTCCTTTGCAAGGGTTTCGCTTTCTATCCTATCCTTCTCCAGCTCAATCTATACTTGAGACACCCCATGGCTTGTATCCAGGACAGTGGAAGATTTTTTATCCTTTATTTTGACACCGAACATCTTTTGATTTCCCTTGTCCTTGTCTGATTTGGGAATCTTAGCATTTAGTTGACTGGGATCTACTAAATTTTGGCTATCAGCATAGCTCCTAGGATTTTCTTTTATAGTATGCTCAAACTTCCTATCTAAGACTTCTCTTAGAACAGGGCCCTCAACATTAGGCTTAATTTGTTCATGATTCAAAGCCTTGAGTGTAGCCAACTACCTCATTAAGATATCCCTTTCAATCACAACATTCATAACTTCAGATTCCTTCTCCTTTTCTTTTCTCTTTCTCAGATCAATTTTTTCTTGGAGTTCTTTCCTTAATATGCTTATGTCTCCAAAAACCTCTTCAGAATTTGGCAAAGTTATTTCAGACCTAGAAGTATCACCTAAATCTATTAGGTTTGCATCTCCTCATTCTTGAGCTGACTCGAAATTATAAGGAAATTTTGTTGTAGGGCCAAGAGGAGGAGGTACACCAACAATACTACTATGATGACTTCTACTTCTACTTCACCCTCTTCTCCTTTCTGAATATTGAACCTGAGTAACTTCCTTATTTTATTGTTGTACTTCTTCTTGTCTAGGTGTGTCAAACAAAGAATCAAAAAATCCCAAGCTATTTGACTCAAAACTTTTAGAAGAAGTTTCATGAATTTCAGGAATAGGAAGAAAATATGACTTACTTGTGTTCTTATGCTTCGATTTCCATGATGAGGGAGCAAGGCTTTTCTTTGCATTTCTCCTTATTCCACTCCTCTACGGGGCTGCAGGAAGCTCTTCCAATCTTTCTTCAGGATGCAACCTCATGTAACCTCTAGTGTTCTTAGGCTTACTTATGTTGACAAAATCTTTCAAAAACTTATTATAAATCTTTAAAATATATGCACTGGTGCAGAGACTTCAAAGTTGGCACCCAAATTACTCTGGGATACCAAATGAAACAGTATTCAGTAATCTTTGAAAGAGATTTGTAATCCGTGTTCACAAAATAAAATGCCTTTTCTTAGGAAAATACGGAACACCCCTTAAATCAAAGAACATAAACTAGAAACACAAAAATACGGTCTCAACTGACAAATCACAGAAACACAATTTAACTTCAATGCAATTTCTCAAATGGATGACACAACTAACTGCAAATATGCATTGTTCCCCAATAGAGTCGCCATTTTTGTTGGTGACTCAGATGGGTCAATGTGGAAACCAATTACAGCTCAATTATTTACCAAAGATACTGAAAAGTCCCCAGCAGAGTCGTCATTTTTGTTGGTGCTCCAGAATGGGGTTTACACTACAAGCAGGCAGAAACCAAGTTGATTCTTCAGATTATCTATGGAGGAGCCAACTCCAACTATCGAAATCTCTAAGAACTTGGACCAACATATGACAAGGATTCTGCTAATCCTTCTACACTTTGGGCTCTGCAAAACTTGGGAGGGTAATCCCTTGGTAAACTTATAATCTCTACGCCATACTTATAGTTTTACCAAAATTAAGCAGAAAATCTCAAATATAGGCTTAACAATAGGGAGAGTTCTCAAGGATGGCAAATCCTTCAATGATCATCAACCTAAATGGAGCTTGACATAGTCGAAACATACCAAAGTATACATAAAATGAAATGCAATTTAATAATAATCAATTGTGTAACAAATACAGATGAATAGAACAGAGAAATGACTACAAGGACTTGTAACAAACTATGACCAGTGACTTCTTCCATTGGGCACTCGACTTCAGAAAAAATATAAATGAACCATGACAGGATTAATCTAATAGCATTCAAATCTGAAGAAAACATTGCCTTACAATATTTTCTATCTACAACCCTGACCTAAACTACTTATCAAATTAATTAAGAAGCCCCATCACTCTTTAATTCTACTCAAGCATTTTAATTGACCCCTTAGATCAAAGCATAAACAAAAAACACATATCCCACAATAGTGCACTGAATGAAAGAAATCCTTGATTACATTTCATTAAAAAGACGATAGAATTGCACAATGGAGAGAAAAAGATCAGAATTATATTTCCTTTTGAATTAACTTTCTATTTCTATCATAAAGCCATTTACATATAACTCCTTCAAGAACCTGCAAGAAACTAGACATAAGACTTTTATCTATTGCTTTGCAAAATCCTTACAATTGCTCATTTCCACCTAAAACTTGCTACAAGAACCTTATGACTGAAAAATTTCAAAATTACTAAGTGCGGAGACCAGATTCAGAACCCTGTCTCTTGGCCTTGAATTCCCTTTTATAGAAATAAGGGAGCAAAACAAGCTACAGGCCAGAGGAGACACTTGTCATTCAAAAATGACCGGTTACCCATAATTTAGTTACAAAAGATTCCATTTTAAGGAATGTCAAAACCAAGACCAAATATCTGCAACTGATTCATCATAACACTTTATGCACCCTTTTTCCCTTTTGTTGTTGTCGATGAATATTTGGGATGGGCCCACCTTTCTTGTTGCTCACATCCAAAATGTGACCGGTGCAAGGAATCAAAATTGTCTGCCAGACTTCCACATCACATAGTTAGCTAACTAACTAGTTGATGTCCTCATTCATCCTTCAAATAAGTATTACTCCATTCAGCATATTCCTCATCTGACAACCATTTGAAATTCATAACCTCATCAGATTTTGCCTTATAGGGTGTGTACTAAATTGCCACTTGATTTGCCTCCCTTTCAAAAGTTTCAAAAAATGCTCTCGTGCATATTATCGTATCCATGTTGTCCTCCAACATGGCAGTATCTAAATCATCACAAATCATGTCCACCTATGTGTTGATGACTCTTCCTTCCTCTTCTTTCCATAAATGTAAGGGCTTAATTGCCCCATTTTCATTCTCAATACCAAACAAAAGTGTCTCATTCAACTCACCAAAAGTCCTCATCAACTCTCTTATTTTTCTTTCTATATTGTTTGGCAGCATTTGGGCTTCTTGCATTGATTTTACCAACAAATAAGTTGGTTTAAGTGTTGGTAGCCTCTCACCATGGTACTTTGAATCCATTGACATTATCCTAAGCTCATTTCCCCTTTGTAACCACTTTGTGAATAAAGGGATTTCTACCTCTTTATCTTTATCAAAACTTTGAATAGCATTAAAAAATAAAGAATACAAAGAATGAATACTATTCAATCTACTATCTACTTTCTCATTTAAATGAGTCAACACAGAGCTAACTATCTCCCTTTGTTTATTGGTAGGCTGCTCTTCTGACTCCTTTAGCCTCTATTCCAACTCGTTGATTCTCTCCAAAATTTGAGCTCTTTTTGGGTCAGTAGATCTAGTGGGCTCAAGCTCATCATCAACATATGGTACTAGCAGTGTCATTGGAGTATCAGTCTCACTATCAAACTAGACTGATGCATCTATACGTGAGACTGGTGGAGACCTCGATGTTGATGGGATTGATGCAATGGCAAGAACTGAAGAAGGTGCTCCTAGTTGTTTATGTTCAAGGAGATGAACTTTAGTTTTTAGCTCCACATATCTATGTTGAACTGTATTGTAATCATTAAAAATATTCTCAAATTTATTCATGAACTCCTTTTCAAAAGCCTCCCTCTTTGAAGTTTCATGGGCCAATTTGGTTGCATCAACAACTAATTTTGTGGCCTGAACATTAGATGTATCAGAGGCTCTCTTTATTATGAGACTTCCTTTCAAATTTAGATTTATATCATTTACATTAGGCCTCCTAGGCCCCTGTTCTAGACCATATCGCTAAGGTTGCATAATCATCCACAAAATCTTATCCCTTTAATGCCAACCTTGCTTCTTCTTCTGAACTGAACTATTGGTCTCTTGATTTATTGATCTCATCAAAGGCCACTGCATCATCTATGTTCCACTCTAGCAGAATTAAAACACTGGCCTGATTTGCAATCATCCCACCTTCATTTGCAGTGATTGCCTTAAACTCCTCCATCATTTCAGCCTTGACTTCTTCTTGATTTTCTTGATCAGACCTGTCTTGCCTTTGGGCCATTCTCTCAGCACTTCTCCTCTTGTATTCATCTATTTTTGTTTTCCACATTATTTGAAGGAAGGTCGGGATTTTCACAAAATCTCCATCCTCAAGGAATTTTTCAAATGCCTACTTCCTAACATCTCTAAAGGATCTTCCCTAAATATCCAGAGGAGTGAGGTCTAATTCTAGAGTAGGTGGCACATGAGGAATACCAATCTGCATTTCTGCATTTGTAATTTCAATGGTATCATCTTGTTGTTCCTGCATATATTTCTCCTCTCCCTACTCTTCAACTTGACCTAGAGGTGAGAGAGGCACATCTGGTGGTGAGGGGCTCCTGTCTAAATCTTCCAAATCAATAATATTGATTCATTTTTAAGGTCTAACTTGCACCTTTGGGGCTGGCTCTACTTTCATTGTTTTCTTTCCTTTGCTCCTCACCAACTTCCCACTGTCACTATTTATGCCACTCTCTTCTTCACTACTCTCCTCATCCCTTATTATTTTTATCACAATACTACCCCTTGGAGGGGGCACATAACTAGGTCTAGTTTCTTCTAGCCCATCTGTCATATGAGGTAGAGGAGGAGGTGAGCCTGGATGTTTCATTCTCATTTGGTGAATTAGGGCTTCACATTTAGGTGCAATAGGTGTAGGTTGTCGCGTTCTTCTTCTCTCAACTTGATGGATATGGGTTTCCTCAAGTTTGGTTTTCTTCTCTTTCAAAGCAAGGATCAACTCATCAAAATTGTTCATAACAAAATCAATTTTGGCATAGAATGGAGTGAATTTTCTTAATGGATCATAATCAAGATCCATTTTCTATACTATTGTCCATAGCTTCCTGAAATCTATCCACTTTTTATTCCTCCAATCATGAGTGGTGAGATCAAATTCATTTCTAATTATATCTTCAAGAAAATTGTACTCATGAGGCAATAAACCTTCTTTTATTCTTTGCTTGAAAAATATTGTAGAATCCCTTTGGGTCACTGTGCCTGACAATGCTGACCCCTAGGTGATATGGTGCAAAGAGTTTATCAAAATGAACATATCCCCCTTTCATGATTAAAAAGTATGGAATAAGAGTATAATCAAGGAAGATAGTTCCCTTGCTCTTACCTTTCAATTCCCTATCATGAATACAACCTATTTTCTAGATTGCTTCAGCAAAACCTAATCTCAAAGGGACATTAAAAGTAGCACATGTGGCTGACCATGGAAACCATAAACTCTAATGACTGTGTTGACTGAGTAGGGCACAATGTCCCCCCAATTATGCTCAATTTTCATGAGTGGCGGTCTTTCCTTTGGTCTCAGAAAATCATGCAACTGTGTAGGAATCCTTGGTGGATTCACTGTCAATCATTACCTCAATCTGGAAGCAAGACCATTATCAAATCTTACAAAACTAGCTTCCTACCCATCCCAGGACATATCCATACTCCATAAATACACCAGTGTCTCAACATTATCAACCGTTCTTCTAAGATTCATGGTAACTTCAAAATAATCTACTTTTCTATATAAGAACATATGCATCAACAATGAGTACCAATAAAAATGATTGCTAAATACATCATTCTTAATTTCTAGCAATCCCTCATGAATCTTATCTTCCAGATACGGTGCAAAATAAAAAAACACTGCAAAATCAAGATGTTGAATCTGAATAGCCATATACATGAAATTCGGTGGCATTACTGTGATAAGGCTGAACCTTAAAACCTGGCATAGAGAAAAGAAAGTGGCCTACAAATATTTGGCAAAAGCACCAATTGGAAAAGGCTCCACAAAACTTGGGCCAATGTGGTATGTTCTATCTCCTGCTTTCACCAAATGGGTTGGGAGAAGGTTGGATCTAATAAAACCTTTTATTCTATTGTACTAAACCTTTATTTCATTCAAATTCACTTGAACCAAGATGGGAGAAGGTTCATATAAATCAAAATTTTCTTGGAACTCCTCCCTTAGGATCATCAACAAAACTTCTCCATCATTCCCCCTTATTACTCTTGAAACAGGGTCATATATGTCTGCAACTGCCTTGAGAAGGTCGACATTTATGAATACAATGGGCACCACTAACTTGCCCAAATCATATTGCCATGCACTTGAGAATGGAGACTACAAATTCCTTTGCCCATACCATAATTTAAACATATCCACCCCAGTCATGGGTACCCTAGCATTTGAAATAGTATATGCTTTATCAACCAATCCTTCCCCCTAGGGTTTTTCCTTGAATTAACCTCTGCCCCTAGTACTTATCATTCATTGAGGGTTTCAATTAGTCAAGAAAGTCATCAAACAAATTCCTTCTCAAATACTCCGTCTGTCCTGAGTGGTTCTTATCAGATTAGGGCCTTTTCTACAATTACCGACAAGTGGAGGAAGAAACTAGGGCTTAACCAAAGATTTAAGAATCTTGACACAGAAAACAAAAAATATCACCCCTTTTATAACAATATTTTTAACCCTACAACAATTCACAACCCTTTCACCACAATCTCATGCAATTCAAAGCTTTCAAAGGCTTTGAAAACATAGAAGGGGAATTTGACAACTTACTTGTTTATATGCACTGGGTGAACCTCAATTCTGCACTGCAGGAGCTCACTCAGATATTCTTCAGTTCTAGCATCACCTTCTGGTTACTTCTAAATCGCTTTGTGAATCAAAATAATTCTAAAAAGTCTTTTATTACAATCCCGAAATCAAGCGTCGTCATCTTGTATGCCATTACTACTCACGCGAGTGGAAAACGACTAGAATTCGTATTTGAAACAAGTTTAAAACTTGACCATTGATTCTTTCCATGACGGCACATAGAACGATCCACACTAGTCAATCTGACATTGACCATCTCCTATGGCAAGCAAACACATCAAAACCATGACACAACATCTCCAACTCATCATCCTCTTCATTGTTGTTAGCGACCCCCATCATTTGGCATGCCTCGGTCCGCCCTAAACACGTGGCATCATCGTGTGATGCCACGATCATTAACCTCTAAGCACATTCTACCATGGGGTAGCGAGAACCGTCAGATCTGTCTGAACTTTAGACTGCTAGCCACGAAGTGCGCCTTCTCTAGCCGTTTAATGACCGATCATTTTTCTGATCACAATTAAAAGATCTCCATCCATTAACAAATGTGCAAATAATGGGAAACATTAGTAGCCTGAATATTATCACAAATACATCAGAAAAATACTTAAGGTTGGACTCAGGAAAATTTACGAAGCTGACGAAATACTTAAAGGGGACCTGCCTAGGAAAATCAAAGCTCAAACTTCAGAAATTAAAAGAATTGTCGAACAAAATAATGCCTAGGACATAAAAGGGCCTCACCAACATTACTAGAACCCTCAGACTTAAGTGAAAAAGTAATGAAATTTTATAACAAGTTTAGGGGTTCTTGCCAAGACTTGACAAAAATAAACAAAACCCTAAACCCTAAGCCTAAAACATGTGACAAAAACTAAAATTGATCCAGAAAAATCAGCATTTTGTCTGAGGCATGAAAATTTTCACCAATAGTCATTTTTACTGACTATCAATAGATACACTTAGAGATTTGCATGCAATGATAAAAGATAGAGATATATGATAAAGAGAAGACAAGGCATTTAGCCAAACCCCCCTTTTTAAGATACAAGTGTGATAAAGCTTAAGATATGTGCTTGTTGCTGCAAGATGATTGCAAGAATGTTGTGGATGGAGATAGCTTGAGAATGCTTGTAGAGTGTTCAAGAGAGAATAATGAGATCTAAAGAGATAAGAGCCAAGAAGTAACCAAGAGTAGAACCATTTCCAATGAGAAAAGAAGAGCTTTTAAGGCCAGGAAGAGGTGCAGAGAGCCGTTATAGTCGAAAGCAAGCCAAGGGACATGCATCGAAAGGTACCTGATTAGCTGCAAGATGTGAGATTTCGTAAATCTATCGAGACATTAGCATGGCGCGCAAACGTCTACATGGCATGTTGTCATCCTCCCAAAGATAGGCCCAAATGGGTTTTTCAGGGAAAACGGGGGCATTTTGTCTTCAGCGCCCATGATGTCAAATTGATGGGATTTTGATCATGGGTTTGTCTTTAATGCACCAGGTGCCATGCATAAGTGTCATAAATGAACTAGGCATAATATAGGACACTACATTTTTCCCCCACTTTAATGGATTGATCGGCTCAAGGGATCGGCCGCACTAAAGTAATTTTAGAAAGATAAATTCATTAAGCCCATGCAGTGCAATGAATGCAACAAATGCAATAGATACTTAGCCCAAAAATGATATTGTAGAGGTCGTAGAGGTTGAGTCGGTAGGCATGGATGATGCCCCAAGTCTCCATGCAAAACCACAGTATTTAGTGTGATGATTTCCATATTACAAAATTCAAAAATTCGTCAGCATGAAAAATGGAAGAATCTACTTTGGCGAGAAGAAATCTTAAGAAGCGTTAATATGGATAGAAAGAGAAAAATCCAATGAAGATGAGCATATTCCCCCTCATGTTTTTCCCCCCCAGTGAGGTGGGGAAAACAAGAAAGAAAATGAGCCAAGATTATCCCGAAATGGTCAAGAAAAATTTAGGGCCAAAATTAGCCTATATACTCAAGAGCAGGCCCCTAGAAGGGTCATTTTCACTATTCACTGTGAGCATTTCCATTGGGATTTGTATAGTATGAGCGAAAATTCCATGTAGACAGGAGAATAAGGCAAGCAAGATTGAGGAGCTTTGGACCACAATGGAGTAGGGCTCGATGAGCTCGAGCAGGTATGCTCTAAATTGCACACTTATGCTTCACTTTACGCATTTTTTTAGCATTTTCATGTTTGGCGTTGCGCAAGCATCCAGTAGACACGTCTAGGTCCCAATGTCGTGCATCCATATAGGGCACATGCTATTGTTCAATGACCGTGCTTTAGTCCTACTTGGATGCTAGCATCCATAAGGCATGCTAGCGTTCGTAAGACGCACTAGCGTCTTAAGGATGCGCTAGCATCTAGATCAGAGTATTAATAAAGGCCGACTGGAAGTTTTTATCTTTGTGCAAACTTTCCCCGAGATGCGGGAGCATAATTTGGGGCATCTATTGTAGATTCTACGAGACCGAGCTGAGGATTTGTTGACTATAGATAGATGACTGCTCAAGAGAGTGGAACTATGGTGGACCTTCTGTCTACCAGAGCTGTAGTTCCATTCACCGATGTTGCAATCCCTAATGGAAAGATGGGATGCAAAAACCATGTCTTTCCATCTTCCCACAGGGGAGATGACCGTGACTCTTATAGACGTCTACCACATCCTGCATTTAAAGAAAAATACTTGTTGACATCTTTATAAGGTGACAAATAGGAAGCTGATTTTAATAAAATGTTGCAAATAAGATGTTTCCCATATAATTAGAAGTGTGATTTCACAAAAGAGACTAGGGATAAAAGAGGGACATAATTGTTTGTCAGAGATAAAAGGAGAAAATACACAGAAAATGACAGAGTAGTCAACAAGAGGCACAATTTCTATTTTCAGTCAAAGATAAAATGTATGCAATAGCCAAGTGCCAAAAGAAGAAATTTTAGACAAAGGAAAAGGGCATGAGGCTAAAAGCGACAAGTCTTTTGTCACTACAAATGTGTGAAGGTGCTGGAATTTTTCTGAGGTTATCAAGTGTTTTCAACAGATTCAAGAAAGAAGAGCAAAGATTGAGAAGAAAGAGAAAGTGTGGATTTAAATGAAGATTTGAAATTCAACTGACAATTTTTTGGTCTCCTTTAGGGTTTATTCTAGGGTTTCCTCTTTGTCTATTTAGTTTTCTCTTCTCATTTGGAGGGATTCTAATTAAAAAAAAAAAATCTGGAAGAAAGGCTTCCATGTACAGTCCACAGTTAGAGTATGTAGGGTAATATTTTCAGCTTGCAATTGTTTTATTGCTTTGAATAGTTCATAACCAGAATGTAAGGAATATTTTTAGTGTTTTATTGTAGTTGTCTCCAACATGTAAAAGCATTTTTTTATGAACTAAATGATCAAGGATCCTCTATTTTGTCCCAGCAAGTTTTGGTGTTTATCTTATTTTCTACTTCTCTTCAAGGAATAGATTAAACTACTTTTTATAAGATAAAAAATGGTGTTATGTGCATGTAGGATCTTCAAGAATGGCTACAATTAAACTATAATGGATGGTGTTAATGTAATGCATTAATGTTGAGAACTCATTGGTTATGTCTTAATATATTTGGGTATCATGTTTACATGTTGTAGATTGACTTTGTTTCCCTAAGAAAGGCATTGGTCATGGGGCTTGCACCCAAGTGTTGAGTGAATGTTAGCATACCAAAATTATAGCCAAATCTAGGGTGTGTAGACCTTCCTTGGTATATTTTCATTGGAAAGTACCTGCTATAATGCACAATGTCATGAGTATAAAGTGTAGTAAGTCATCTGGGCATTGTCAAGGTATACTTGCCTTGGTTTCACAAAGCCAAAAGTGCAAGAGGTTTTAGTCTTGTGATTGAATCTCATTTGCTGGCCAAATCCAACCCTAAACCTGTTGATAAGAACTGGCTAATCCTTTAGGGTTTGGGGATCTGTTGATTTGGGAACCAACACCTCCCAGTTCATTTTATCATCTATTATAATCTTAAATCTTACTATTTCATTTTCTCTCCAATTCAAGAGCAATTATTCTTCTCGAAGAGAAAATCTAATTCAAAGAGCAACAATTTATATCCAGGCATATTCAATTATATATTGACTATGATTTCATGATGGATTTTATGCGATTTATCATGTTATTGCATCAACACATGGAGGACTTATCCTAAGGACATTGCTTCATCAATTGAAGGTATAATAATTTCAAATCAAGCATTTCCAATTCAATTTAAGGGTTAATTCCAAACCTGGGGTTTGACCTAAGCGAACCCCTATAAACAACCCAAACAACATTTTTCTCCTATTATGTGCAATTACATATTTCCAACAGAGACATGAAGAACAAGGGAGATCCAACAGATAGATACAGAGCATTACCAGAAACTGGGACTAGAAAACCCTGGACCAAGGAACTTTGGTGCCCCTATCCAAGACCAAGGTGCCCTAGGCATCTTAATCCCTAGAAAACCCTTCTATATTTCATAGGAAGCCAATTCCGAGTCTCAAGAAGATGCATTTAAGTTGGTGTGCAATAGTTAAAGGACCAAGGTGCTCTGGGCGACCCAGTCTAATGAATTCGACTCCAAATTTTAGTCACAGGTACACCTCTATATTTTCCACTCATTTTGTACATGTTGTAAAGTTTTCATTTATGCATCAGTCTATTATAGTCTTTTAAGTTTTCATTTACATCATACCTAGATCTTAGTTGAATATCATTTCAAATTCACACATATTGTAAAGAAGCAAAGGAATGGAAGCCCTAAGGTACCATTAGGCTCTCTTTGACAAGAGTTAGTCAAATTCAATCATCGTGGCTTTATATTCCAATGTTTGTATGAAAGTGGATCTTGGCCCTAATCTTACCTTGCTCCATTTTCATACCTTACAAATTGATTGCTCTACTTGAAGTTTCTTAGGCTCCTAAATTATATGTGAATGGGATCACACTTGTGACCTTATCAATAATTTTGGGACCAAATATAAAAGCATAATGCATGCATGTGATATCTATGATCCTAAACCACTAACCTTCCATCCAAGTGAATATACACAAGAGCACAATTCCATTAGAAAATGCAATTTGTTAACAATGGACCTTGTAATTAAGTTTTTCTTGTAAACCATTATTAGTGACACAATCCATAGAGAAGTCATGTGTTAAGTGAGCATGAATTGTAAATAAATTGTCACTTACCCCAATGTAGAATGATGGCTCACCAAGGTGAGCTTATTGAGTGTATATTAAAATTAATTCATTTCTATCAGCACTAGAATTCTTAATAGGAACATTCTTCTTTTTTGCATTAGGATATTGTGCAATCAACACTTCCTCAATTTAAAACACAAACTTTTTTGTGACCCTTGTTTACACAATAAAAATAAAATTTACTAGATTTTTTCACATCAAAAGGAGAATAAAGACCATTTGAATAAGGAGAAGAAAAAAAATCTCTTGTAAAGGATGTTATTGTAGCTAAGACTTTGATATTCTATAACAACTTGTAGAAAAGGAAGGTTGAGAGAATCAAAATTAGGAAACAAGATTTTTTTGTCAATTATGCTTGGTGGAATGCAACATCTAGTGTTGCAAATGTAGAATATTTCAATTCCTTCAATAAGAGTTGTAATTGAATTAACATTTAATGTCTTTATTGCAAATGAAACCATTAGATGCTTAGATCATTGTCATAGTTTGATGAATATAGTATTTCCTTCAAAACTATGCTAAATTGATCCTAGTTTCAATAGGATTTTGATCAGCTTAGCATTTACTAACTAAGACCTTAGAAATACTAAAGAGATTCAACTTAGCAAAGAGAACCTCATTTACTTTAAGGATAGGACCTCGAGATCATCATAGATTTTGACATCACATTTGGAAATTGAACAAGTGGCCCCTAGGAATAGGAAACCTCAAAATAGAGATGCCATTGACCTCATTAGTCATTGAGACCACATCAACTAATTCAACTAGTTCAACTAGATTTTTAGCCAAACTAATAGTTGTACCATGACAAGTTAGAGCCAATGCCAAACATTTACACCTCCTAACAATAAAGTGAGAAAAAATTATTTATTTTATCTACAAAACAATACAACTATAATGATAGCTATGGATTTTGCTTGAAAAAATAGACATTTTCAAAGAATAATTAGTCCAAAAAGATACTATATTAAAAAAAAAATCCAAAAATAATTTTAAAATAGGACTTTGATCCCAGTTTCAATAGGATTTTGATCATCTTAGCATTTAGTGACCAAGACCTTAGAAACACTAGAGCGATTCAACTTAGCAAAGGGAACCTCATTTGCTTTAAAGCTAGGATCGCAAGATCATCATAGATCCTGACATCACATTTGGCAATTAAACAAGGGGTCCTTGGGAACAGGAAACCTCAAAATAGAAATATCATTGACCTCATTAGTCGATGGGGAGACCACATCAACTAATTCAACTAGATCAACTAAATTTTTAGCCAAACTAATAGTTGTGCCAATACAAATAGAGCTAATATCAAACATTTACACCTCCTAACAATAAAGTGAACAAAAAATGATTTATTTTGTCTACAAAATAATATAGTTATAATGCTAGCTACAAATTTTACTTGAAAAAATAAACATTTTCAAAAAATATTACTCCAAAAAATGATATTATATAAAAAAATATATAAAATTTTTTTTTTAAAAAATGTAGATAAGAAATTAAAAGGGAAAACTAAAAACATCTCATTCTAAGAGCACAATCAAACAAAACTAATTTCTACACTCTCAACATCAAAAAAGAAATGAAATAAAAAAATTACACTTTATTTTGACTATGAACAAAAGAGAATAATACTATTAACGTTGATCTCTCAAAGTACAATGAAATTATATGAAGCATGATAAATTTTTATTAATTAAAATATTATATTATCATCATGACATCAGCGTGACAAATTTTTATTACCTAAAATTATACTGTGCAAAACTATTCTCTAGAATATACCCTTGAATATTTGTATAGTATATAGAGCTTTTATTGAACTTTTCAAAAATAGAATAATGGAATCTTAAGCTTTCACACTTGTACACAAAACACATGAATAATTTCACCTTTCACTTAGAAAAATTAAGCTCGCCCAAAGATATAATATGAGAAAAGATTAAACGTGTGCAAATTCTCTAGATTTAATCTCCACCTTCCACGTGTAATAATTGGTTGTTGTGAGGCTGTACGTGCAATGGGACAATGTATAGGTGGCAGACTTAGTAAAATTTTATTAATTTTTGCAAAGAAAATTCTTGATTGAATTTCTTGCACGGGTCCACGTCTACAAATTATCTAAAACATATTCAAAATGAGATAATTTTGTTTCGTAATGTTATATTTTGACAAAATGAGTGGGAATTTTGGTTTTTTTTGGGCAAATTCGGATGTATTCAATTTTCGTCATGATGTTTTATATGAAATTTTCTAATGAGAAGTTTAAATCTCAAATCTCAAATCTCAAATCTCAAATCTCAAATCAGATCAAATAGATTAGGAAAAAATCTGTAGATTGGAAAGTGCTCTAATATTAATTGATATGGAATCAGGTAGAGCAATAGTCAAAGATTAATTTCTTCCCAAATGAAACAAGGTCTATAAAATAATAAGATGCAAACTTAATTTCAACATTTTGATTAATTTGATGATAAAATATACACAAAAGTATAAACATGAATATGCCAAAATTAAAAGATTTGAAAATATTAACCAAATCCTAATGTAAGATGTCAAACTAAAACAAAATTAACAAATTAACAATGAGGTAACTAAAGCCAACCTTCTAGTCCAATTAGGAAACTAACTTTGATTTTTCACTTTTCCTATGCTTAGGTTTATAGTATGGTCTATGAATCTTCATCAATCTATCTATGAGATCACACACGTAGGTTCAAGTGATTTGAGTTTAGTCCAGATTTTGTGGTCTTCAATGTGTTGCATAATGGTTGCATAATAACACTAGGGAGGATCGATCGTCAGTTATAGTTGTTTTCTTTTTCACACTTTATTGTTAATTCTACTTCCTCTAAACTACTTACTCATTCTAATGAAGTTAGTAAGTTGTGGCATGAGTGGTTTGGTGATTTAATCTACCACTACTTATAGTAGCATAGCTAGTAGGGTGCCTAAAAGAGAAGTTTGTCAAAGGAAAAGCATGGAGAGCTACTCAAACTTTAAAGTTAGTTCACAATTATTTGTCTAGGCCATTTTGAAAGCCTTCTTTTAGTAGGGATACATATGTTCTACTTTCATTGATGACTACTCTTGACACAATTAGGCATACCCTTTTTGGTAAAAGATAGAGGTTTTTGAGCACTTTAAGACTTCAAAGCACTTATAGAGAGGTAATCAAGAAAATCCACTAGGATTGTATGTACATATAGCGGTGGTGAGTATGTCAAGAATTATTTTAAGTAGCTTCGTACTTCAAAAGAGAATTAACTTGTAATGTATAGTCTCATATAATTTTTATTAGAAGTCAGTAATAAATTGTAAGAACAAACCCTTGAAGAAAACAATGAATTGAATGACCCACTCTAGATCCATTACACCATAATTCTAGACAAAGGCTATTAACTATGAGAACTATATCCAGAACTAAGTTCCTCATAAAGTCCTAAAAGAAGATAGTCCATTTAAATGATGGAATGATAGGAAACCCATATTGAAACATTTCAAGGTATTTAGGTGTCTAACCTTGGTCAATATTCTTGCAAGGAACTAGAAGTATATAGATCCTTAAGGTGGAACTTATCTCCTTGAACTTATCCAAATTATACAAAGGGATATCAACTCCATCCAATCACTAATGAGATGTTAACCAAGAGGAATGTTCACTTTAAGCAGTGCTTTAGTCTAACTCTTAACACTTCTTTAGTTACTTAGGGTACTCTTGGGGTAAATGATAGTTCCTTAGATGAGGTAGATCCATTTAACCACATTTGAGGATTCTTCTTCCTTTACTTTCCATGATGAGATTGATAATGCAAATCATCCTCCCTTCTTTCCTAGTAATCAATATGAAGATGCATAATATCCTCTTGACCCTCTCATCTTTAGTCTACTTTTGGCTAAATGAAATTTGCAATCAATGAGTGACTGGGTTATAGATATTTAGACACCAAGTGGACTAAGACATAGTCCTAGGCATCACTTCATATTTTCATTACCACTAATTTTGATTCATTATCCTTCTAGGAGGCATTAGGGATTCACAATTGAAATATAGTTAAATACAAGTGGTAACATTCCCTTGATGAGAAATCACACTTGAGATTTAGTCCCCCTTCCTAATGGAAGCAAAAAAGTTCAATGTTTATGATTATTAGACAATTTGTTGAAGATGGGTTAGCCAATAAGTTTAAAGCTTAAATAACACAACTCACACCCATTATTTCCCTTGCACGTCACTAAGAGGTTCATTAAAAAACTTGAAGAGTATGTTTCTTTATTGGGATCCTAGGGAGGATATGTTGATATTTTGGATGTGTTGCACTGGTTTTGTCATTGATGTCAACACTTGTCAACACCTATCAACGCTTGAAGATCTTTGGTTATGCTCACCAGCATGATCAGTGACTTATGCACAGTCATCGGTATCTGGTTCACCGACAAGTTATATTGTTCACCGGCACTAAGGATGATATGTTATCACTTGGAGATTACTTGGTTATGTCGAAGACATTGTTTGGACACTTTGTTTTGGTTATTTGATTATTGGTCTAATCGAGTTTGCATATTTGTTGTTACCGGGAAATAGATCTAGGTTTTGGACCGGCAAGCGTTATCTATTCTGGATCAGAACGACATGTTATGGAGACAATTTGTTATTATTGTAAATGCATTGAGACAACATGATGCATCACATATTGATTCATTTGTATTTGATTTAATTTCAATATTCTTTGTAAGCTGACCTACACATTTGGTCTTAGGTTTTGGTATATATGTAAGATCTCATTTGTGAGATTAAAAAAGAAGGAGTGGTAGAGGATTGTAATAAGGTATATGTGAATATAAGCAGAGCTATACATGCAGACACCATTTGAAGATTCAAGGAAGGTTCGGAGAAAGCAATCAGCTCTTAACCGGTACTGAATCCAGCATATGAAGATGTTATTTTGAGTAGTACATTATCATTGGATTTAATCATCCAATTGTAGTCAGTGTGACTCCCATTTTGTGTTTGAGCAGTGAGCTCTAGGCAGTTGGCCTTTTTGCATGTGCAGACCCCATATTGTACACACATACTATCTGCAGTAGTATCATCTGATTGTGGGTAAGGTTGTCCACCGTGGTTTTTCCCCTTACAGGGTTTCCACGTACAAATCTTTATGTGATGTGTTGTGGATGTTATTTGTCTTTATGTTCCATGCATTAAACTTTATCGATATTCCAATTAATTGTTGAACTGTCAACCGACATAAAGTTTGGTTTACCAGTATTATGCATTAAGTTTGGTTAAGTTATTTGTGGGTTGAAATTAAAAGACAACTGATTCACGCCCCCCCGGCCCCCCTTCCCCCTCTTAGTTGCCTCCGGGTCCTAACAATTGGTATCAGAGCCTAGTCCTCTTTTTGCAGAAGTTTAACAGTTTGAGGAGATTCTATGGCAACTAACTATTTCAAGAAGGACACTCTGAAACTTGATGGAACTAACTATGGTATATGGAAGATCAGAATGGAGACACATATGAATTGCATTGGAAAAGACATATGGGATGTTACAAAAAATGTCTATGTTGGTCCTACACAAAGTCAACCTAATCCACCAACCTTGGTTAAAGATCAGGAGAATGATTGCAAAGCAAGAGAAGTTCTTTTGAGTGCATTGTCAGATCAGCAAATTATGGGATTATCAGACCGATCTACTGCTAAAGTTATTTGGGAAAATTGGAGACATTGAATGAAGGTGATACCACAGTCAAAATGGCAAAACTGGAATGCTTCAGGGTCAGGTATGAAAATCTGAAAATGGAAGAAGATGAAAGGATTTTTGTTTTTATGGAAAGAGTAAATGAAATTGTTTTGGGTATACAATGTTGTGGAGGATCCTTCAGTGAAGATGAAATTGTTTCTAAAGTTTTAAGAGCATTGTCACCGGCATATAAAATGAAATTAACTGCTATTAATGAATTGAGGACAATGCCTAATACATCAGTATCTAGAGACACTTTGGTTGGAAAACATTCAGCTTTTGAACTTGAGGAATTTGGTCTTGTTGGTACAATTAAGACAGATTTAGCTTTTAAGGGTTCATCATCTGCAACATCATCATCATCTGAGAAATCTGATTGGAAAGCACCCTATGCTAGAGAACTTGAAGAAATCAAAAGAGAGAATGAAGAACTTGAAGAGCTTGAAGCATTATTTGCAAGGAAAATGCCTAAGGTCCAGCTGGAAGTAAGTATGAAGGTAAAGCACCATTTAAATATTTTAACTGCAATAAAATTGGTCATATGGCATCTAGGTGTCCTGATAGATATGCAAGATTGAAAGAAGAAGCTAAAAGAACATATAAGCCTAACCCTGAATATCAGAGATACAGATTTAAGAAAAATAGAGATAAATCATGTTATTATGTTGATGAAGGAGTAACTGATGATTCTGATGAGGAACTGACAGATAATGGATGGGCTTTTGTTGCTATAACAGAAGATCAACTGGCACCTACTGTTCAACCGATAGAGAAGGCCCTGACAACTAAAATTGAAGAAAAGGATGAATGGATCATTGATTCCGGATGTTCACATCATATGACTGGTGATAAAAGTAAATTCTTAACTTTTCAGGAATACAATGGAGGTCTAATAAGATTTGGGGATGATAAAACTTGTTTGATCAAAGGAAAAGGCACTATATCTTTTGATGGTAAGCACAATACTAATAATGTTTACTATGTTGAAAGTTTGAAGCATAATATTTTGAGTGTTGGTCAATTAGTTGAAAAAGGATTTCAGTTACAATTCAAGAATGGTAAATGCAAAATCATGAACAGAACTGGTTTGGAAATTGCAACCGGTAATCAGACTAGAGGTAATATCTTTCATTTGAATAACAATGAGAAAGCATGTTTGATTGCACATATTGATAAAAGTTGGTTATGGCATAAGAGACTTTGTCATGTAAATTTTGATTGCATTGTGAAAATCAGTACAACTAAGTCAGTAAGGGATTTACCTAAGATTGTTAAACCTCACAATCCGGTATGTAAGGAATGTCAATTTGGAAAGCAAGTTCGAACAATTTTTAAGAGTATTCCAGAGAAATCTAATAATGTTCTTGACTTAATTCATACTAATTTATGTGGTCCAGCAAGAACTAGAAGTCTACAAGGAGATAGATGTTTTATGCTAATCATTGATGATTATTCTAGAATGTGTTCGGTTACTTTTCTCAAGGAGAAATCAGAAGCTTTTGGGAAATTCAAATTATTCAAAGTGATGGTAGAAAATGAAACCGGTAAGAAAATCAAATGTTTGAGATCATATCAAGGAGGTGAATTCACATCTAAGGAAGTTAATACATTCTGTAAAGTGAATGGAATTAGAAGACAGTTATCAGCACCTCGGACACCCTAGCAGAATGGAGTTGTGGAAAGAAAGAACAAAACTATTTTGGATGCAGCTAGAAGCATGATATCAGAAGCAAACCTACCTCATGTATATTGGAGAGAAGCAGTGAATACAGCGGTTTACACATTCAACAGAGTTCACATCAAAGGTGAAACCAGTAACACCCCTCATGAACTATGGTTTGGTAATACTCCTACTCTTAAATATTTCAAAATATTTGGAAGCAAATGCTATATTAGGAGAGATGAGTATATTGGCAAATTTGATCCTAGAAGTGATGAAGGAATATTTCTTGGTTATTCATCTAAGAGCAAGGGATATAGATGTTTTAACAAGAGATTGCAAAAAATTGTTGAGTGCAAATGTGAAGATTGATGAACAGTTTAGAGGTAATTCAAGGTTAATGGACTTTGAACTGACAATAGAGATTATCACAAATGAACCTACAATGAATACACTGGTAAAGAATGTTGATCCAGTCACACCAGCATCATCTGAGAACTCCACAGTGATTGAAGAATAGCAGCAAGTAAATACACCCAAGTATGTAAGATTGAATCACTCTGAAAGTCAGATAATTGGGAACAAGCATCAAGGAGTTATGACAAAAGGAAGACTGGCAAATGAAGAGGTATGTCTAATTTCTCAAATTGAACCAGCATCAATTATTGAGGCATGTGAAGATAAACATTGGATTAAAGCTATGGAAGATGAATTGGAATAAATTGAAAAGAATAACACATGAACATTGGTTCCTCGGCCTAAAAACAAAAATGTAATTGGAACTAAATGGGTATTCAAAAATAAACTTAATGAATATGGTAAGGTAATCAGGAACAAAGCACGATTAGTGTGTAAGGGATATTCTCAAAAGGAAGGAATTGATTATAATGAAACCTTTGCACCGGTAGCTAGAATTGAGGCAGTCAGACTATTCTTAGCTTTTGCAGCACACAAGAACTATAAAGTATATCAAATGGATGTTAAATGTGCATTTCTAAATGGTGATCTTAAAGAGGAAGTTTACATTGAACAACCTGATGGATTTTCTTTGACAGATGACAAAGATATGGTTTGCAGGTTAAGGAAAGCTTTATATGGATTAAAGCAAGCTCCTAGAGCTTGGTATGCTAGATTGGACAAATATCTTTTGAAGCTTGGTTACACTAAAGGTAATGCTGACAGCAACTTCTATTACAAAGTTGCTAATGATGACATCTTGGTTATTGAAGTTTTTGTTGTTGATATCATTTTTGGAGGAGAAGATGGATTGTATAAAGACTTTTCTAATAAGATGCAGGAAGAATTTGAAATGTCTATGATTGGGGAGATAAAATTCTTCTTAGAATTGCAAATTTCACAGACTGATAAAGCTATATTCATAAATCAATCAAAGTACTTGAAGGAATTATTTAAGAAATTTGGCATAGAAAACTCTAAACCGGTAAGTACACCTATGACTACAACTGATAAACTATCTTTGAAGGATGAATCAACACCTGTTAATCTGACAAGGTACAAATCTATGATTGGAGGTTTACTGTATTTGACACAAACAAGACTTGATATTATGAATGCAGTATGTATTGTTTCAAGATTTCAGAGTAATCCTAAAGAAAATCATGAATCAAGAGTGAAAAGGATTTTTTGGTATCTACAAGGCACAAAAAATCTTGGTTTATGGTATCCTAAAGATGAAAATTTTGATTTATGTGCATACACAAATGCAAATTGGGCAGGAGATGTAGATGACAGAAAGAGAACCACGGGTGGAGCATTTTTTCTTGGTAGCAGACTAATTTCATGGTTGAGCAAGAAACAGAGTTGCACATCTTTATCAACAGAAGAATCAGAATATATTGCAGCAACAACTAACTATACATAGGTATTATGGATTAAGAAAATGTTGAAGGACATAAAGGTAAAACGCAAAGAACCTATAACCATTTACTGTGATAATATGGCAGCAATTGATATATCAAAGAATCCGGTATTTCACTCTAAAACTAAACATGTTTCTATCAAATTCAATTTTCTGAAAGAGAATGTTGAAGCAAAATAAGTGAAATTGGTTTATGTGAATACTAAAGAGAAGATTGCAGATATTTTTACCAAGCCTTTTCCTAAGGAAACTTTTGAATATCTTAGAGAGTAACTTGGAGTTATACCCTCACCGGTAGAGACTTAGACAATTGAAGATTGACATCAAACCGACATAATTAACAGAGAAATATTTTTTTCTGGCTTTGATGAGGAGAGCTACTTCTCAGGGGGAGTAGTTGGATAAATTGGATAAATAGGATAAGTTGGTATTTTGTAATAAGTTCTATGAACTGTTTAATCTATTTTTTGTATTGCTTTGGCATTTGATGTCAAAGGGGGAGAGATATCTGTGGAAAAACACGTTATCTTTTGGGGAGAGATTATTCATTTGGGAGAGATTGTTACTCTTTGTATCTGTATTTTGATTTCTGTTTAATGATCTCTTTGGGATATTGTAGGTTTTTGGTTTTTGGCATTTTTGATTTGGCACTTATATGGTTTTTCCATCTTGTGTTGCCATCAATGCCAAAGGGGGAGATTGTTGGTATTTTGGATGTGTTGCACTAGTTTTGTCATTGATGTCAACACTTGTCAACACCTATCAGCACTTGAAGATCTTTGGTTATGTTCACTGGCATGTTCAGTGACTTATGCACAGTCACCAGTATCTAGTTCATCGATAGGTTATATTGTTCACTGGCACTAAGGATGATCTGTTATCACTTGGAGATTACTTGGTTATGTCGAAGACATTGTTTGGACACTTTTTTTTGGTGATTTGATTATTGGTCTAATCGAGTTTGCATATTTGTTGTTACTGACAAATAGGTCTAGGTTATGGACCGGCAAGCGTTATCTATTCCAGATCAGCATGACACCTTATGGAGATTATTTGTTATTATTTTAAATGCATTGATCCGACATGATGCATCACATATTGATTCATTTATATTTGATTTAATTGTAATATTCTTTGTAAGTCGACCTACACATTTGGTCTTAGCTTTTGGTATATATGTAAGATCTCATTTGTGAGATTAAAAAAGGAGTGGTAGAGGATTGTAATATGGTATATGCGAATATAAGAAGAGCTATACATGCAGACATCATTTGAAGATTCAAGGAAGGTTTGGAGAAGGCAATCAGAGCTTAACCAGTACTGAATTCAACATATGAAGATGCTATTTTGAGCATTACATTATCATTGGATTTAATCATCCAATTGTAGTCAGTGTGACTCCCATTTTGTGTTTGAGCAGTGAGCTCTAGGCAAATGGCCTTTCTGCATGTGCAGACCCCATATTATACACACATACTATCTGCAATAGCATCATCTGATTGTGGGTAAGGTTTCCCACCGTGGTTTTTCCCCTTACAGGGTTTCCACGTACAAATCTTTGTGTTATGTGTTGTCGATTTCATTTGTCTTTTTGTTCCATGCATTAAACTTTACCAGTATTGCAATTAACTGTTAAACTGTCAATCGGCATAAAGTTTGGTTTATTGGTATTATGCATTAATTTTGGTTAAGTTATGTGTGGGTTGAAATTAATAGACAACTGATTCACCCCCCCCCCCCTCTCTCAATTGCCTCTGGGTCCTAACAAGATATATAAATGGAGCAATCATAGGGTTTTTCACTAAGACTCTATCTTGGTTTAAAATCTAAATAAATCAATCTATGGCTTCATAAATGCTCCTTACACATGATATGCTAAGATGAATTATTTCCTTCTTTTAATTGGAATTACCTAGTGCAATTCTAATTTGAATGTATATATCTTGTGACAAACCAAGTCTATCTTATTTCTAGTTTTGTATATTTATAACTTATTAATCACAAGAAGTTCTTCAACGGATGCAGCGTCATCCTCCTTAGACATTTTACAGCTTGTAACCATTGGTGTCCCAACTGGTTTACAGTCTCCCATTCCAAATGTCTTCAATACCTCTTTCATATATTTGGACTGTGTGATAAAGATACCATTCTTCATCAGTTGAATTTGCAAACCTATGAATAATTTTATCTCTCCTACCATAGACATCTCAAATTCACTTTTCATCTCATTTGTAAAGTCATCACTCATGTCATCATTGCCTCCAAAAATGATATCATCCACAAATACCTCACTAACTAGTATCTTATCTCCTTCAGTCTTGAGATATATATTGTTGTCTTCACTAGTTCTCTGAAAACCTATCTTCACCAAGTGTGAATATAGTCTTTCATACCAAGCTCTTGGTGCTTGCTTCAAACCATATAGTGCCTTGTGTAGTTTTCACACCATATCCTTTGCATCAATCAAAGCATAACCATCTAGTTATTCAATGTAAACTTCCTCTTCCAATATTCCATTTAGAAATGTTGACTTCACATCCATCTGATATACTTTAAATCCTCTATATGTTGCAAATGCAAGTAGAGTTATAACACCTTCCAATCTAGCAATTGGTGCAAATGTCTCACCATAGTATTATCCTTCTTCTTGTGAATAACCTTTGCATACCAATCTAGCTTTGTTTCTGACTACTACTTCATCTTCATTCAGTTTATTCCTGAATACACATTTAGTACCTATTACATTTTTATTCATCAGTCTGGGTACTAGGTTCCATGTATTGTTCTTCTCAATTTGGTCTAGCTCTTCTTCCATAGCCTTGATCTAGTTATCATCTCCAAAAGTTTCTTTTGTTGTTCAAGGCTCAATAGTGGAGATCATGCAAGAATTCTCTCTTATTCTTCTTTAGGTTAACACACCAGCATCTTTATCTCCAATAATCTAATCAGGATTATGATTGAGTCTCACATACCTTGGAATAACATGATCATGATCTTCAGGTTCTTCTTCCTCATTATCTTCATCTTTTGCAGAATCTACCTACTTAGGTTGAACTAGTGTTGCACTATTCATTTCACCAACTTCTGGCTTCACCGATTCTGGCTCCAAAATCAGAATGTAAGGTTCATCTTCCTTCTTCTCCTCACTGGTTTCTCATGTATCTCTAGGACACTCATCCACTCGGATATCAACACTTTCAATGATCTTCTTTGTTCGGTTGTTGTAACATTTGTAGGCTTTTCTCTTGGTGGAGTACCAAGAAATATGTCTTCATCACTCTTAGCATCAAACTTACCAACATAGTCACCTCTCTTGATAAAACATTTACTACCAAAAATTGTAAAGTAACTTACATTAGGTGATCTACCATACCAATATTCATAAGGAGTTTTATCCTTACCTCTTTTAACCAATATCCAGTTCATAGTGTAGACAGTTATGCTAACAACTTCTCTCTAGAAACTCTTAGCTGCACCTCCTTGTATTAGCATAGTTCTACCAGCTTCAACAACTGACCAGATGTTCCTCTCTACAATACCATTCTGTTGTGGTTTCCTAGGTGCAGAAAGATGCCTCTTAATTCCATTGTATTCATAGTATTTAGTGAATTCCTCTAAAGTAAATTCACCACCTTGATTAGTTCTTAAGCACTTTATCTTCTTTCCACTTTCCTTTTCAGCTAAGGCCCTGAATTCCTTAAACTTGCTAAAGGCTTCTATTTTGTCCTTCAAGAATGTGACCCATATCATTCTTGAGAAATCATCAATGAAGATCATACAATATTGATCACCTTGAATACTCCTAGTCCTTATTGGTCCATAGAGGTCTATATGAGCCAAATCTAGCAAATGTTCTGCTGAGAAAGATTTGCTCTTAAAAGTTGAGGATGTCATCTTCCCTAACTGACATTCCTTACACAGAGAATTCACCGGTTTGTCCAACTGAGGCAAACCTCTTACCGATTTGGACTTACTGACTTTTACGATGTTATAAAAATTTACATGACAAAATCATCAATGCCAAAGCCAACTATCTTCTACTTTAGCAATTAAACAATTGTTGACTTTAGGATTCAGGTGAAACAAGTTACCTTTTGTCTGTTTGTCGATTGCAATCAGTTCACCTTTGCTTCCATAGATTTTGCACATTATATTCTTGAATTACAGTGGATAACCTCTGTCATTGAGTTGAGAAATACTCAAAAGATTGTGTTTCAATCCTTCAAACTAGTAGACATCATCTACACTGCTCTTTTCATTAAGAGAGATGGTTCCCTTTCTTTTTACCATGCAAGGTGATTCATTTCCAAATCTCACAACACCTCCATCAAATTCCTTCAAAGTAAGAAACTTACTTTGGTCACTAGTCATGTGGTGTGAACAACCACTATTTATAATCCAATCATTAGAACTATCCATGTGAGAGACTAATGCCTTCTGATCTGATGTCTCTTCTTTATTGGCAACAAAGACAATGTCCTAATTTGCATCTCCCTCAGATTCCTCATCTGTGATTCCTATATCAACTACAATGAGGCAATCACTTTTTCCTTTGCCTTTGTACTTCTTATACTTCTCGCATTTATTCTCATTGTCTCCATTTGGACAGTTAGTTGCAATATGTCCAATCCGGTTACATGCAAAACACTTCAAAGGTAATTTACCTATGTACTTGCCAGTACCTCTGGGTAACCGCTTGGCCAACAATGCTTCAAGATCAATTAGACTATCTTCATCATCAACTTCTCTGTTGGATCTGGACTCATGACTGTGACTTCTCTGCTTTTCCTTACCAGTGCATTAGAAAATGAAGCTCTAAATGTTGATTCTGATTTCTGAAGACTTCTATCAAAACTATTTAATTCAAATGCAGTTAGTTTACCAATGATGGAGACAAGAGTTACCTTAGTTTTATCAATAAACTTGAGTTTTTGAATGGTTGCAACTCGAATAGCGTAGACCGGTAGAAGGGTTCTCAACACCTTGCTAACCACTATGGTATCCTCCACCTTGCCACCAGCACTTTTGATCTCACCAACTATCTCCTTGATCCTCTTACCATACTGTTGAATATTGTCACCTTCAGCCATCCGCATGTCATCAAATTTACCTCTCAGACTCTTCTCTTTGGCAATCTTCACATGCTCATCACTGCTATAGATATCCTCAAGTTTCTTCCACACATCATAAGAAGTCTCCAAACCATGGACATCAACATACTTGGAATCAAACAAGGAACTGACAATGGCCTCCAATGCTTGATTATTCTCCTGTTGTTCCTTCTTTTGATCATCTGACAGAATCCCACTAGGAAAGATATGTTTGGTAACATGTTCCCAATATTGACTTCCTAAGGTTTTGATGTAGATCTTCATCCTATCACTCCATATTTTGTAGTTTTCCCTATTAAACTTTGGACCTTCTTTCTTCATCATGTTCTTCTAGATCTTTACCTCAAGATATTAGGCTTAGGCACTAGAGGATTTGAAATGCTCTGATACCAGTTGATGATATGATGAATCAATAAGGATCCAGACAACTACTGAGAGGGGGGTGAATCAATAGATAGAAAACAAACTAAACTTTCACCAAACTCAAACCCAACTCATAAATCAATCACTGAACTAACCGGTTCAACATTGTATTATAAACTGCAACTACACTGTCAAGTTTACTGGTTGAACAGCATACCAAAATAATAGTGTAACAGATCTGAAAACTCTCAAACCATTTAACCAAAACATCAAACCACTTTACTAACAATAGTAAAACCACATTTCAGATCACTTCCGGTCATCTTAATGTTGGCATATGATGACGCAATGACAATGTATGTTGTCATTGATGTCAATAGGTGAACTAGTATGAACCAGTATGAAGACTGGAACAAGCTATAGTCAACCGGGATGGAGTGAACTGGTGTCAGGGTTCACAATTTGACTATCGGTTGGTAGTCTCGGTTCAGCTCTAAGGTTTCCGGTTTGCCTTGTGCGGTGCAACCGATGATATCTTGTGATGAGTTAGTTAAGAACAAGGATAAGGATCAAGATGCCATGTCAGCTATGTGCACATGAAGGATTTCTTCAAGGATCTTGCACATGAAGATCGAATGCATTGAATGTCTACCTCGAGAATGTGCGTTTTTCTTAAAGGTATGAGAAAAGCACATAATGGGTTACTGTTTTTCAGTTGCGATGAAGATTGGACGATGCAGAATGACTTGAGATCTTTCTCAGATTGTTCTATTCTATGCAAAGCATTTTAATGGTCAGGATTGGACTGCTTGTAATTGTAAACCTAAAATGCTTAGGGTTTAGGGTTTATGATAACCGACCTAATTGTTGTTGTCTATAAGGTCGATAATGTCTGTTATTGTTGGTTGTTGGCAAAAGTTGTGTTTGTGTCCGCATGTAGAGATACTTACCAAACCAGGTTGTGGAATCTGCAAAGTGTGATTGCAAAAGAGAGGAACTGAAAAGGATCTGCCTTAGCAAGTGGTGTTTTTATCAGATTGGAGCTTTACCTATTGATGTCTAATCATCTCAATAGAAGGAAAATCCCTTGACTAGGTAGCTTTAACAGGCTTGTCGCAAATCCTCTAACCAGGTGACTCAAGCTCATTAGGTTCTTTAAATCCTCTAGCGAGGTAACCTTTAACAAGGTTTATAACCATCCCTTAACTGGGTGATCCCTAACAAGATCGGTTCCAAATAGAACCTTATTGTAAAGTCTTTAATCGAACTAGGCTCCTAATAGAGAGAACTTCAAAAGAGTTCAAAAACAAGCTTGTGGGTATTCATCCCCACCGTGGTTTTTCCCATTTGGGTTTCCACATGAAAAATTTGTGTGTCATGGGCTGTGTATTTTTCATGAGATGATTGAGTAGTTTTTGTTCTGTTGTATGTGCATGCAAAGCTAATGGTTGTGATATTACTAATGCAACTCATGCATGTTCAAACTGGTAAAATAACTATCCAGATTTGAAAAGGGTTGTATGCTATTTGGTGTATTCTTGCTTTACCGGTTTAGTTGTTTGAAGCATTTCTGTTTAACTAGTATTGCTATAGTTAAGTACAGTGGTATAGACAACTGGTTATTTGTGTTCAGTGAATGTTAAAATATTAAAGCTAGTTTTGTCTGTACTGATTCACCCCCCCCTCTCAGTACCGGTTAGAGTATTAATTTTTCATCAGTATTCATCAATTGGTATCAGAGCACCTCCAGGTCCTCGGTGATATAAGCTTAACCACTTGAGGCAAAAGATCCTGCTTTAATGATGAAAAGGGAAGGTCCTAAGTTAAATAGGGACAACTTCAAAATATGGAACGACAGAATGAAGATTTATATCAAGAGTTTGGGTGATCAACACTGGAACTATGTTGAGATTGCCTATGTAATCCCTACTGGCACTCTGACCGATGATCAGAAAAGAGAGATTCAAGAAAATGGGCAAGTCATGGAAGCCCTTATTAGCAGCCTGTCTAGCATTGAGTTCATTGATGTACAAGATAAGGATAGTCCTAAGGATGTTTGGGACACACTGGAAACCATTTATGGCAGTGATGAGCATGTCAAGCAGGCTAAGGAAGAAAGCCTTAGAGGAAAATTTGAAGACAATATGGCATAAGGATCAAGATTGTGGTTGGAAATATCAAGAGCACTGGTGGAGCAATTGATGATGCCACCATTGTCAGCAAAGTTCTGAGATCAATGTTACTGGTCTTTGCAATCAGAGTTGTCGCTATTCAGGAGCTAAGGTCTATCGACAAAACCAAGGTATCTTTAGACTCTATTATTGCAAAGTTGACTGCATATGAATTGAATAGCTATGATGGTAGTGTTCAAAAGACAGAGTCAGCTTTTAGAGCGTATGTTTCTTCTGCACCAACCAGAAAAGGAAAAGAGGTCAGCACCAGTTATAAATCAAGGCCAAGAAGAGATATGGACGATGAGGAGATTCTGATGGATTTTGAAGCTCTTCTTGCCAAGAGAATTCCAAAAGGCACCAGAAAATACAGAGGTAAGCTTCCTCCAAAAAAAATTTCCTGTAATAAGATAGGACATATAGCTGTTAACTATCCTAACAATGACAATAAGGATAAACTAGAAAGGTTTAGAAAGTATAAAGGAGGAGGTAGGAGAAATTGTCTTGTTGCAGTGGATGAAGGTGTTACCGATGAAGAATCTGAGGATGAAGAGAATGAGGACATAGTGTTTGTAGTTGTAAAGGAAGAGGTGTCTGATCAGAAAGCCCTTGTCTCTCTCATTGACAACTCTAATAAGTGGATCATTTATAGCGGGTGTTCTCACCACATGACTAGTGACTGGAGAAAGTTTCTGACTCTAGAAGAATATGATGGAGGTGTTGTTTGGTTTGGCAACGATGCACCTTGTATGGTGAAATGGAAATGATCCATCTCACTGAATGGAAAGAGCAGTACGGATGATGTCTAGTAGGTAGAAGGCCTTAAGCACAACCTTTTGAGTGTTGCTCAGCTGAACGACAAAGGACTTATTCTGGAGTTCAAAGGTGGAGTTTGTAGAATAATTGGAAAGAGTGGTAAACTTATTGCCACTGGTAAGTAGACCAAAGGAAACCTGTTTCAACTTAATGCTAAGATTAGTTAGTGCTTGATGGTGAAATTTGATGACAGTTGGATATGGCATAGGAGACTCTGTGATATGAATTTTGACAATATTGTTAAAGCTAGTAAGATCAAGGCAGTAATAGGATTGCCTTTGCTAAACAAACCGAAGAATTCTTTATGCAGAGAATGTCAGCTTGGGAAGATGTCTTCCTCAACATTCAAAGGTAAGTCTTTTTCAGCAGAAAACTTACTTGATCTAGTGCACACCGATCTGTGTGGTCCGATGAAAACAAGAAGTATTCAGGGAGATCGGTATTTCATGATCCTTACCGATGATTGCTCAAGAATGATGTGGGTCACATTCTTGAATGACAAGTCTGAGGCATTTGGAAAGTTCAAAGCCTTTAGAGCATTGGTGGAGAAGGAAAGTGGTAGAAGAATAAAATGCCTAAGAACCGATCAGGGAGGTGACTTTACTTCTGATGAATTCAACAAGTACTGTGAAGAGATCGACATCAAGAGGCAGTTATTTGCCTCAAGGACACCATAGCAGAATGGCATAAAAGAAAGGAATAACGGAACTATAGTTGAAGCGGCAAGGACTATGTTGATTCAAAGAAATGTCGCTCACACATTTTGGAGGGAAGCGGTGAGCACTACAGTCTATACTATGAATTGGGTACTCATCAAGAAAGGTAAAGACAAAACCCCTTATGAGTACTAGAACGAGAGAACTCCTAATGTGAGTTATTTCAAAGTGTTTGGCAGTAAGTGCTATATCAGGAGAGGTGAGCATATGAGCAAGTTTGATGCTAAATGTGATGAAGGAATATTTCTAGGATATTCCACTAAAAGCAAAGCTCTCAAATTTTACAACAATAGGACTCAAAAAATTGATGAGAGTATCAATGTTGGGGTTGATGAATCCCCTGAGGAGCCTGAGGAAACCAATAGCAAGCAAGTGGAAGATGAACCGGGTGTACCCTTCTGGGAACCGGTTAAGAAGGAAAAAGTTACAAACACCAGAAAGACCTTAGTGTTCCTATACCGGTAGAATCTGCAGTAGGTGAAGAAGAAGATGAAGTAGAAAAAGAAAAGGAAAAGCAAGAGGAACCAACTAGGGTCATTCCTAGGTATGTGAAACTACATCATGATCCGAAGAAGATCATAGGAGACAAAGATGCAAGGATACTCACAAGGAGAAAGGTGAAAGAAAACTCTTGCATGATTTTAGAGTTTGAGCCTAAGACCACTAGAGAGGCACTTACCGATGAAGACTGGATAAAGACAATGGAAGAGGAGTTGGACCAAATAGAAAAGAATGTAACATGGTCCTTGGTACCTAGACCGAAACACAAGAATGTCATAGGTACCAAATGGGTCTTTAGGAATAAGCTGAATGAAGAAGGAACAATGGTAAGGAACAAGGAAAGACTTGTATGCAAGGTATATGCTTAGGAAGAGGGAGAAGACTAGAGAAACCTTTGCCCCAGTGGCAAGACTGGAAGGTGTCCGAATGCTACTTGCATTTGCAGCATTCAACGGATTCAAGGTATACCAGATGGATGTGAAGTCTGCATTCTTGAATGGAATCCTAGAAGAAGAAGTGTATATTGAGCAACCAGATGGGTTTGCTTTGTCAGAAGATAGTAACATTGTGTGTAGATTAAACAAGGCCCTGTATGGATTGAAACAAGCACCAAGGGAATGGTATGAATGGTTACACTCTCATCTTGTGAAGATAGGATTTCAAAGAACAAGTGAGGACAACAACATCTACCTGAAATCTGAAGGTGATCAGATATTGATCTATGAAGTATTTGTAGATGATATAATCTTCAGAGGAGATGATGAAATGAGTCATGCATTTGCAAATGAAATGAAGAAAGAGTTTGAGATGTCTTTGATTGGAGAAATAAATTTCTTCATTGGTTTACAGATCTAGTAGATGAAGGAGGGTATCTTCATTACCCAGTCCAAGTATATCAAAGAGGTATTGAAGACCTTTGGTATGGAGGAGAGAAAATTGGTTGGAATGTCGATGGTGACCGGCTGCAAACTGACAAAGGAGGATGATAAAGTGTTGGTGGATGAGAAGGAGTATCGGTCGATGATCGGTAAGCTGCACTATGTGGTGCACAGTAGACCGGATATTGCTCATGCAGTGGGCATAGTGGCCCATTTTCAGAAGAGTCCAAGAGAATCCCACTTGGTAGCAGTAAAGAGGATTCTTAGATATCTGAAAGGGATAGTTTATTATGGACTATGGTATCCATATAATGGCAACTTTGATCTCAAATTATTTACCGATGCAGATTGGGCAGGTAATGTGGACGACCGGAAAAGTACAACCGGTGGAGCGTTCTTCCTTGGCGGGAGACTCGTCTCATGGACAAGTAAGAAGCATAGTTGTATTTCCCAGTCTACAGCTGAAGTGGAGTGTGTGGCAGCATTTATGAACTGCACTCAGAAAATCTAGATGAAGCATGTACTAGATGGCTTCAAAGTAACTGTATCTGAACTGGTGAGTATTTTCTATGATAATACTAGTGCAATCAATATCTCCAAAAATACAGTATTGCATGCTAGGACCAAGCATATTGAGCTCAAGTATCATTTCTTGAGAGAAAAGGTTCAGAATAAAGAGGTTGTATTAGAACATGTTTCCAGTAAGGAGCAGCTAGCAGACATATTCACTAAGCCCTTACCGAAGACTACATTTACCTATTTGAGAGGTGAATTAGGGGTTTTGCCCCTTCATGAAGTAAACTAAAGTTGTGTGCTCCACATCAGTCAGGTACTACCATGTCAGATCTTACAAGATTGATGTGTTGAAGGATGCTACTCCATAGGGGGAGCAACATAGTGGAGATTGGAAGCTTGTGCCTCCACTGTGGCATTGTTGTCAAAGGGGGAGAAGATATATTGTTTGGAGAAAATATATTGAGCATACACACTAATTAGTCCAAGTAATGGTGATCCTTTAAGTTGTACAAATATAGTGTCAACCAGTGTATACATTTTTAACTGAGCAATGATTCACTAAGTATTGCCATCAATACCAAAGGGGGAGATTGTTGGCATATGATGATGCGGTGACAATGTATGTTGTCATTGATGCCAATAGGTGAACTGGTATGAACTAGTATGAAGACTAGAAGTGGCTATAGTCAACTGGGATGGAGTGAACCGGTGTCGAGGTTCATAGTCTGACTATCGGTTGGTAGTCTCAGTTCAGCTCTAGAGTTTTTGGTTTGGCTTGTGCGGTGCAACCGATGATGTCTCGTGATGAGCTAGTTAAGAACAAGGATAAGGATCAATATTCCATGTCAACTATGTGCATGTGAAGGATTTCTTCAAGGATGTTGCACATGAAGATCGAATGCATTAAATGTCTACCTCGAGAATGTGCATTTTTCTTAGAGGTATGAGAAAAGCGCGTAATGGATTACTATTTTTTAGTTGTGATGAAGATTGGATGATGCAGAATGACTTGAGATCTTTCTCAAATTATTCTATTCTATGCAAAGCATTTTAACGGTTAGGATTGGACTGCTTGTAATTGTAAACCTAAAATGTTTAGGGTTTAGGGTTTATTCTAACCGACCTAATTGTTGTTTCCTATAAGGTCGATGATGTTTGTTATTATTGGTTGTTGGAAAAAGTTGTGTTTGTGCCTACATGTAGAGATACTTGCCAAACCGGGGTGTGGAATATGCAGAGTGTGATTGCAGAAGAGAGGAACTTAAACGGATCTGGCTTAGCAAGTAGTGTTGTTATCAAATTGGAGCTTTACCTATTGACTTCAATTCATCTCAACAGAAGGAAAATCCCTTGACCGAGTAGCTTTAACAAGCTTGTTGCAAATCCTCTAACCAGGTGACTCAATCTCATTGGTTTTTTTAAATCCTCTAGCGAGGTAACCTTTAATAGGGTTTCAACCTTTAACAAGGTTTATAGTCATCCCTTAACCAGGTGATCCCTAATAGGATCGGTTCCTAACAGAAACTTATTGTAAATTCTTTAACCAGACTAAGCTCCTAATAGAGCGGACTTCAAAAGAGTTCAAAAACAAGCTTGTGCGTATTCATCCCCACCGTGGCTTTTCCCATTTGGGTTTCCACGTGAAAAATATGTGTGTCATGGGTTGTGTATTTTTCATGAGATGATTGAGTAGTTTTTGTTTTGTTGTATGTGCATGCAGAGATAATGGTTGTGATATTACTAACGCAACTCATGCATGTTCAAACTGGTAAAATAGCTATCCAGATTTGAAAAGGGTTGTATGCTATTTGATGTACTTTTTCTTTACCGATTTAGTTGTCTGAAGCATTTCTGTTTAATTGGTATTGCTATGGTTAAGTACAGTGGTATAGACAACCAGTTATCTGTGTTCAGTGAATGTTAAAATATTAAAGCTAGTTTTGTCTGTATTGATTCACCCCCCCCCCATCTCAGTACTGGTTAGAGTATTAGTTGTTCATCATTATTCATCACTTAACACATCTAAGTGGCTCTACTAGTTAAACAAATTAACCATATCAAAACATAACCATAAAAACCATTCACCACTTGACACAATGATTTTTGACATGGAAACCCAAATGGGAAAAACCACGATGGGGATGAATACCCACAAGTATTCTAAACTCTTCTAAATTTCTCCATGTTAGGAGCTTGTTGGACATAGTGGATCACTGAGAGGGGGGTGAATTGGTGATTTAAACTCTTTTCCTTCAACAATGAGATACTGGTAATATATAAAATAAACTGATTGCTAACCGGTAACTTAAACAATGCAAGCAGAGTGTGTAAAAGGACTTGCTAAAACATTAACATACCACATGCATAAGAATACATCACACAACACCAGATATATACGAGGAAAACCCAATATGGGAAAAACCTCGGTGAGAATAGCTATTGGAGATCTTCTACTCCAATCCAGCCTCACAATGAATCTTTGATTACAATATTTAGGGCACCAATCCCTAATTTATGAGCACCAACTCAAAGGAGCACCAACCCCTGCACAATTTATAGGCTACAACCTAAAGGAGCTACAACCTCTGCACTAAGCTACAACTTAGTGAAAACTATATAAGACTCAGATATACAAATAAAATCACTGTTGCAAATGAAGTTTTGCAACCTTACAATATTCTCCTCTGTCGATTTCACCCTTACCGGTCTATATTCTCTCCACCCACTCTGCAACTTGACTTTGTTAATGATTTTTCTAAAACCTCTCTCACAATGTCTTTTCTCTCTCAACTCACACTGGATCACTCTTAATCAGGCACCACTTATGTCAGTTTGTCACCTCTATGTTCAATGCACTCTCCACAAGTTGTTCCTTATACCGGTTTACTCTACTTCTCCTTATCGATCAATACTTTTATCATAAACACTTCAAGTGTTTTCCACTTTGGCTCTCAGATAGCATTTTCACACTTGTCTTCACTCTGGAGCAGCACCAATCACAGTCTCAAGTCATTATATTTAAACTTGAGCTTTCCCACCAAGAATCAATTCAAACTCAAGGTGGTTAGGGTTTCCTTTACCCAACACAATCTACATGAGATCCGATCCAATCTATCTTGGACCGATCACCCGTACTCGTGGAATGCATCTATACACATTTTCCATTATCCAATGCATACTTGCTAAAGATAGCAATCTCGTACATGATTTTCTACCTTGAAATCTGTCGACTTGTAAAAAGCTCCATTGTTTCCTTCTCGAGATATTCTTGCAATATTTTTTCTCTGATCCAGGCACCAACTACTCCCTGATCTTCCTCTATCATTCTATCTTCCTCGTGCCGCATCAGTCAATTACAATCCCGTGAATTTTGGTTGTTTCATTAATGTCGACTAGCTGTTTCAACAACCATGTCGATGGAGACTTCACCGACCTTTCAATGTTTGCCACCTCAGCTCCATATGGCATCACAACGGTTATACACTTAGCTCACTAACACACAGTCGGTTTACACTTGAACATTTAGCAAACTCATACTGGTATATGCCTTTACTGGTGATACCTTCTTCTCCTGCTAACCGATAGTGCACACTACACCGATAGCACATCTTCACCTCTGGTGGTTTGTGATTACTTTAACATTTTGTCTCTTCATCATAGACAAACTGCCAAACACCAAAATTGTTTAAGCTCTATTGGTTATCACTTAACATGCTCACACACGCATGCATCTCACCTCATACTAGTGAAGTCACTGATAGTCTCAAAAACTACTTATCTTTCACCATACTAGTTGACAAGTTTTCATGTTAATCTGCTCAATACCTTATTTGTCTTTCACCATACCAGTACATTCTTCTTCATACCGGATGGCATACCTCTACCGGTAGCCTTCCTGCAATACTGGTTGACATCAATGACAACTCAATGCCAACAGAGTCAAGCCTTGTTAGAAGCTTTACAAAGATGTCCTGTTAGGAACAAATCCGGTTAAGGACCACCCAATTAAGGGATTAACTACAATACCCTATTAGGAGTAACCTCGATAGAGGATTTCAAATCCAAGCTAATGGATCACCTGGTTAGAGGATATAGAAAACACTAAGCCTGTTAAAGCTTACTCGGTTAAGGGATTTAACTGTTGTAATTGTTAGAGAACAAATGGGTTTTTGTTGATATGATAATAAAACTACTCTTCTTGATCAAATCCTTTTTATGCTCATATCTGCCTTCATACATTCTGCAGATACTCCTTATTGTTTGGTAATCAATCACACTGACACTTAACCAAAATTGCCAACACTACTACAAAACAACTCATTGACCTTATAAGCAAAAAAATAGGTCGATAACACATCACAAAACCTAAGATCTCATAGAGATTACAAACAAATCAGTTCAAACATGACCATTGGATTACATAGCAATCATCTGCACATTGTCCAAGACAACCTCAACCGCTCCTGGATCACCGTGATGAGTTTAAACAATGGCTCTACTTTTATAAATTTTTGACATAATACTCCTACTTAGTTCTTATAATTAGATGACATTTGGATTATAATGTTTTCCTAAGATGATACCTTTCAAGTGTTTTTGAAACTGGTTTAACCTATACCTAAGGGTGTCATATAGTGGTTTTAAATGATTTGTCTATGCAAATATCTAAAGTTAATTATAAATATGGTTTATGATATATCATGTTAGCATTAGTATATACACATGCTGTGCATGTTAACATCTTGATGCAGGGTCAGCAAAGGTAAGGAAAAGACAGATGGTGGTTCAAAAGATCATCAAGTGTGTAACCGCAATGTAGACCCAGTCAAGGAAATGCAGTTATGATTCGGATGTTGGCATATGCACACTCCAATGAGACATTGTAGGTGATTGAAGGTTTTGTCATTGATGGAAACCTTACAATCCTATGGCACCGGCAAGATAGTTCACCGGCATCAACGATCAAACTCTACACCGGCACTCAGGACACCAGCACCGACACAAAGGCCGACAGGATTTTGTTATATTATATTTTGTTTATTATTGTAAAAACTTTGTAAGCTGACTTGGCAAGTTGTAAAATGACTCTTATATATAAAAGAGATCATTATAGACATTTTGAAAGAAAGTTAAGAAAGTGATGTAAGCAAAATATAGGTTAAAGGGTTTATGTAAGAAGCAGAGCAGCAACTGGTACTGGATCAGGCATTATAGATGCTATTGTAAAGCAGTACAAAATATTGGATTTGTATAATCCACATTGTAAATCAGTGAGACTTCCCATTGAGTAGTGAGCTCTAGGCAGTTGGCCTTCCTGCATGTGCAGGCCCCTCTTGTAAGTAATATTCTCTTATTGGCCAGTAAGTGGATATTGTGGGTCACAAATCCCACCGAGGTTTTTCCCACACTGGGTTTCCTTGTTAAATCCTTGTGTCATGGTGTGCTTTTCATGTGGATGTTTTTAATTCTGTTTATTTCATTATTTCTTGCATACCGGTACACTATTATAATATGTTCTGCATGTTTTAAGATAAGAAATTCTATATACCAGTTAGATACTGATTCACCCCCCCCTCTCAGTATCTGTGGGAATCCTAACAATTGGTATCAGAGCTTGGTCCTCTATTTTCAGAAGCCTAATAGCTTGAGGAAGATCTTGACACCGGTAAAGATGGAAAATCTGATGAAGCAACTTGAAGGAGCTCTCTCAGACTATGATACATAAAAATTGAAAAATATCAAACTAGAAGATGATTTAAAGGCAGCTTAGGATATCATTCAGGCACTTCAAGAGAATCTTACTGTTGCAAGAAATAGAGAAGAGAACTTTGTGAAAAGATGCAAAATGAGAATGATGAAAAGGAATCACTTAATGATCAGATAAGCAAGTTGAAACAAGAGAACATGACAACAAAGAATGAGATGCATGATATGACTATGAGATTTTGTAAAGAAATTGAGGATATGAAGAAGAATGGAGAAGAATTGACCAGAAGACCAAGTGATGCAGCAAATGAGAACACAAGACTTATCTATGAAAATGATTTATTGAAGACAGATCTGATGCACACTCAGAATGACTCCAATGAATTGATGAGGCAAAAAGAAATCTTAGAAAGAGAACTAGAAATTGCAAATCAACATAAAGAAAAATTCAAGAAAAGCTCAGAGGAACTTGGCACCTTGTTGAAGAATCAAAAACCTAAGGGTGACACTTCTGGAATTGGCTTTGAAGTTGGTGAAAGCTCTAGTACTGCAAATACTCAGGATCACAGCAAACTGGTAAGACAACCTAATGCTTATAAATTCAATGGAAAATGCTTTAACTATAATAAGTATGGTCATAGAGAAAATGAATGTAGATCTAGAAATTATTAGAATATCAACACACCCACCGGTGAATGTTCTAAATGCAACAAAGTTGGTCACAACTCTGAAAATTGCAGAATGAATGTGAGATGTTATGTTTGTGGAAGATTTGGACATTTATCTAATCAATGCAAAACACAAACCGGCATAGGTTATGGGAAAGCTATTCAGAAGAATATTGTAACTTGTTATGCATGTAACAAGATTAGACATATTGCAAAATTCTGTAGAAGTAAAGGATCACCGGTAGACAACAAAAGTTCTAGTTTGAAAAGTAAAGAAAAAGTTGAAGAGGTTAAGCAAGAATTCTCAAAACAATGGATTAGAAAAGCTGATCTAAATATTGGGAATGATCCTCCACCGGTAGAACTAGTCAATGCTTCACCGGTAGGACAGAGCAGTGCTCCACTGGCAGGAAGTTTTTCATCTAATTGAAGAAAGTTTCCTTGAGGGTTTGGCAATCTAATGACATGTGCTATTATTCCCTTGGTTAGAGATGAGAAGTTGGAAATTACTTATTACCGGCAGACAATGTTAAGTAACTACTTAACCGGCATACATTTAATGTGGTAGATGGCAAAAAGACACTATAAATTTGAGGTTTTCTATCCATTTCATTTCACCAAGATTTCAAACCTATGAAGAGTGCGAAGATTCTGAGCTAAGGCATTTCGAGCAAGAGGCAAGAACACTTCAAGCAATCATCCATCCTAAAGGCAATAAAAGGTATTTTATCATGGCATCCACCTCTGCACTTGAATATATAGCAAGCCCTATTGTTGTCGAAGTTATAAAAAGACCTAGGCCCGTATTTCAATTAGTTCCCGAAGTAGCAAAGAAAGATGATACCTTAAGTGGTTTTTCTCAAATTCCCAAGGGAGTTGTTTATGCTGAAAACCCCAGAATGTACATTCACTGCAACATTGAGGACCTAGGAGATGAAGAGATTAAAACCATGTTTAAAACTATCATATGTGATGAATCCGAAAATGTAAAAGATGAACATAAGATCATTGAAACCCTAGGATTTACAGAGATCCTTAGCATTCCTGAATTCCCCAAGGATGTGATTAGGATAGTCTTAAGCAGGGTACATGGTGAATTTTTTTGGTTAGATGCAATTCACAAAATCACGAATGAAGTTGTGAAAGTTTTCACAGGGTTACCGACCACCGATAAAAGGCCAGACAAGACTAAAAAGGTCTCCAATGACCTAGTTATAAACCTAACTGGTGCCACATCCAACAGAAGGTCCTTAAGAGTAAATGATGTAATAGATATTAATGTGAGATTTATCAGCATGATATTAGGATATAAAGCTACTCATGCAAATAGACTCAATTTAGTTTCAAGTCTGTGCATTAAGAGTGCTTATGATATGGTCACGGATAATGCGAAGATTGATGTATGTGAGTGGTTGAAGGACGAATTAATTGACAACTTAGACAAGATTAAGAAGGACAAGAAAGGAACTTTTAAATTTGGAAATCTGCTAGTATGTCTGATGCTACATATAACCAAACAGGTTCCCGGTATAGGCTACAAAGAACTTGGATATGATATATTGGTAGGTAAACAGCTAACAGAACTATTCAATAACATGGGAGAAAATAAGGAAAACAATATCCATGATTTATTTTAAGCACTTAAGGCCAAAATGAAGAAAAGAATCAGATTATCACAAAAGATTGTTGACAAATATAAGGATGAAATATTCTTTGTAATCAAGAAGGATGAGATCTGGAAGGAAGCAGTCATCCCTAGGACAGTTTGGGTAACAGAGATGGGCTACGAAACAGATGATCATATAATTGAAACTTATGCTAAAGCACTTCTGGAAGCCCCTAAAGAACCTAAGGAAGAAGTATTTGGTAGTGCAGAAACTATTGAAAGCCAAATACAATCTAAGAAAAGAGTGAAAAAGGTTCTAGGCAAGTAAAGGAAATCAAGGATAAAATAATGGAACAAACCGGTATAACAGAGAATGAGTTAGCAACTCCACAACCTGAAACTCACCTATCACCGGTAAGCACATCTTCAAAGAATGACATGCCTACAACTTTCAAGAGAGTTGTAAGGAAAAGAGATCCCTCACCTGCAACCACACCCTCACCTAGGAGGACAAGACAAAAACAACAAGCAGTGAGATCTCCAGTAAGAAAGGCTACACCAAAGAAGAAGAAATTGACACCCAAGAAGAAGAAGAGGACAAATAAAGACTTGGCCCCTCTTGACATACTGTTGAATGAAATTATAGAGGAAGGGAAATTCAAGAATATAGAGAAACTATATGACACTCTGACAGCTGATGAAAAAGAACAAGTAGAAAATAGTGTTATATTGCATATGGATATGTATAAGAAATTTTTTATGGAAGTAGTAGATAAAGTACCAAATGAACTATTTAAGAGACTGGAAGCAAGGAGACAAGCAGTAGTAGAACTTGAAAAGAAAATAAAGATAGAAAAGCTACTTGTTGTATACCCTGTGAATTCACCCAAAGAAAGTGATGACTTAATTGCTGAAGCCAACCGGTCAGTATTTTCTACTGCACACCGGCACATTGCTTTAATGGTTGGAAGAGTTAATGAGGTGACTGAGGAGACAAAAAATGCATGGGACATTTTCCTAGTGGAAAAAGAAAAACAAGAAGAATACATGAGCCACAAACCTATAAAGGTATATCAGAAAGAAAGGGACAAGGGTAAAGGTAAAGTTGGTGGACCACCTAGTATCAAGGTTAAAGACAACTTACCCCCACCTCCTTTGATTACTCCACCGATAACAACAACAGCTACAAAAGATCAACTGGCAGTTGAAAGTATGGATGTAGAGGATGTCAATCCTAATCTTGAAGTCTTATATAAAGTGGATGTTGATACTCAAAAGATCAACATTGTGGTAGATAAAGATACAACTGATAAGACTGACATGGCTAGTAAGCCTCCGGTAGCTGAGCAAACTGCTAACACACAGGAGAAACCGATAGATGACAAAGAGAAATAGGTAGAAACTTAGACTCAGACTGAGACAATGCAACAAACAGAGCAAAAGGCTCTAGAATAGGAACAACAACAGAAATAGGAATAGGTTCATAAGGAAATAGTGCCACCGGCAACTGGAGAAATAGAAAAACCATTGCTTAAGGAAATGCAAACACAAATAGACGTACCAGAGGTCAATACAAGCTTGGTTGCTTCCACTGGCGGTACTCAAAATGTAGGTTCCTCATCAAGCTACAAATCAACTAATGTGACTGAAGTACTATTGGATTCAATTAAAAAGATAACAGATTGCAGCTCACAAGCTTATAAGGCAATAGATGACACAATACCAATTTTGAAGGTAATTGCTCCTAACTATAATATAGACAATAAAGATTCTTTAGGACAACTTGATACCTTGTGTAAATATATCATAGAGAACATTGAGAAAATAAAGGAAGAGACATTGAAGGACAAATTGGAAATTGAAAAGCAAAAATTCTTTGATGAGCAGATAAAGAAGTGTACCAAAGATTTTGACACACTTCTACCGGAACTGTGTAATTTATTGAAAGAGTACAAAACTCTGTACAAAGACACTTGTAAGACAAACTTTTTGATTGTAGATATAGATAAGAAGATGAGCAAGGCACAAGATGAAATCAATAAACTTGCAGATAATTTTGTTAACTCACCTGATACATTATCAGTTTTTGAACAGAAGATAACAACTTTTGAGGAAGAATTACTTAAATTAGAAAGAGAAAAGGTGAGAATAGTGAATAAGGCAAAGCATCTAAGATTAAAACTGAGTCCAAGATTGGACTATCTAGCATCATTATGGAAGGAAATATCTGAGGCACTGATACAGGGATAGAAAATATCAATAGAGCATTTGCAGCATCTCACCGGTACAGTTAAAAGAACAGAGACAGCAATAAGAGACAGTAAAAAGTTTATGGAGAGTATAAACTTGATTTGGCGAATCTATTTCAAATTGTAACTACTCAGTTACAAGGTTGAAACTACAAACTCTACGACATCTTGACAACCTTTCTCATTGATGCCAAAGGGGGAGTAGTGGTATGAGAAAATTTAAATATCACAGGAATCATATGCTCAGGGGGAGCACACATTTTTGGTAACATTTATTTTTGGACTTCACATTTTTGGATACACTTTTTGAAATTTCTCATGAGTGTTACCATCAATGCCAAAGGGGGAGATTGTTGGCATATGCACACTCCAATGAGACATTGTAGGTGATTGAAGGTTTTGTCATTGATGGCAACCTTACAATCCTATGACACCGGCAAGGCATTACACTGGCAAGATAGTTCACCGGCATCAATGATCAAACTCTACACCGGCACTCAGGGCACCGGCATCGGCACAAAGAAAGGAAGTATACCAGCACAGAGGCCGACATGATTTTGTTATATTATATTTTGTTTATTATTGTAAAAACTTTGTAAGCCAACTTGGCATGTTGTAAAATGACTCTTATATATAAAAGAGATCATTATAGACATTTTGAAAGAAAGTTAAGAAAGTGATGTAAGCGAAATATTAAGGCAGACCTATTATGCGAAATATAGGTTAAAGGGTTTATGTAAGAAGTAGAGCAACAACCGGTACTGGATCAGGCATTATAGATGCTATTGTAAAGCAGTACAAGATATTGGATTTGTATAATCTACATTGTAAGTTAGTTAGACTTCTCATTGAGTAGTGAGCTCTAGGCAGTTGGCCTTCCTGCATGTGCAGGCCCCTCTTGTAAGTAATATTCTCTTATTGGCCAGTAAGTGGATATTGTGGGTCACAAATCCCACCAAGGTTTTTCCCACACCGGGTTTCCTCGTTAAATCATTGTGTCATGGTGTGCTTTTCATGTGGATGTTTTTAATTCTGTTTATTTCATTATTTTTTGCATACCAATACACTATTATAATATGTTCTGCATGTTTTAAGATAAGAAATTCTATATACCGGTTAGATACTGATTCACCCCTCCCCCCCTCTCAATATCTGTGGGAATCCTAACATAGGATTACTAGACCGGTTCTTCAGCAGATTGATTAATGAAAACATTTAGAACTGCTCTTAGTGGATCTTAGATCTAGGAGGTGGTCATGCTATATTTTCTCAGTTGTAGGATAGATGTTGTTCTGTTATCCTGTGCTATCTTCTTCTTCTTCTTTTGTTGAATAATTTTTATTCACCTATTTCGTAGGGATGTGGGTAGTTAGTTAGAAGTTTGTTATAAGCTTTCCTATAAATAAAAGGGATCTCTCTCCTCTTGGGAATAGTGGAGAAAAAGATAGTATTTTGTAATACACGGTTTTCTGGTCTTATGTATGTTATTTTTAATAAAAATGAAATAAAAGAGATCAAGTAATTTTGGATGATTAGATAAGTGTAATCTAAAGTTCTGGAAATACTCACTCAAGGGGGCCCACTTGGTCAGTAATCCCTGGTATGTATTAAAATAGTTTTCATACTTCTATTATAGTTGTTTTCTGTAGTTGTCTATTCCTGCAGCCATAGGAAATAGTTCCTGTGTCTGTTCCTACAACCACAGCAGTAGAGTAGTTCCTACTGCTTGCCAAAACTTTATCTTTTAACAGTAATTATTTAAGGCAATTTCTAGTTGTAGGATTAAGTATTAGTTTATTAGAGATTCAATGTGTTTACTTTAAGAAGAATTCTTTTCCTGCATTTATATAAAATGGTTGCAATATGAACTTGGTGCACATACAGTGCTGGCCCATTTCAAGTTTACGTCCCTGGTTAATAACTAAATGATCATTTGCCACAAGAAAAGTTATCTAATTAAGGATATTCAATCTCTGAATTGTGTTTTATCACTTAGTTACCATTCCAGTTGTGAGGATCAACATTTTTGGCGTCGTTGTCGGGGATGGTGCTAAGCTAAGAATCTGTTGTAAATCATTAGCTTTAAGTTTTTTAATTAGCTTTATGAATTTCTTTCATTAATTTGCATGCATAGAAGGAGAAGGGATGCATTAGGAAGATTTATTCCCTCGCATTCTACTCAAGATATAAGATCAAATCAAGCACCTGAAATAAACCATTTTGCATAAAACTATGTGCTAACTGGTAGTGTCTTTAATTTGTCAAAAGGAGATCTAGACTTCTTAAACGAACCCCCTAAACAAAACATTTTACCTTTAGTCATTTATTAGGGACCAATGGCAACAAATGCTCCACCTACACCTTTAAATCGAACATTTGAGTTTCCTATTCCTGACTTGCATGATAATGCAAATTTAAATAATATACCAGTCACTTCACTTCCAAAATTTCATGGGTTGGTAACAGGATCTAGACACCTTTTTGTTTGAATTTGATATCATGTGCAGAAGTTATGATTATACCTCTGATGCTCATAAACTCAAGTTATTCCATGCTACTTTTTAAGAAGCTTCTTTAAGATTGTTTATGAGTTTAGGAATAAATGTAATCACTACCTGGGATGTAATGAAGACAAACTTTTTGGATAAATATAAAGACTATTGCAGAGGAATGGACCGACATGGTGATGATATCTTCAAAATGACACAAAAAGAAGATGAAAGCCTAGAAGACTATTTGGAAAGGTTTTTATTTAGTGTCAGCAAATCTAAACATAGTAACTTAAGTGAAGACTCTATAAAGTTGGTATTTCTAAGGGGCATCAATGATGACTATGTTGACTACTTAGACCTAATGGGAGGAGGAGATATTACTCAAGTTCAATGGGATGACATTAGACAAATCTATCAAAAATACTCACAAGCTGCAGCAAAAAGGGGAAGACACTATAGGCCTGGTTCTTCAATTGCCAAATCATCTTTAACAGTTTCAAGAATGGAAATAACTCATTTGTTGAAGGATTTTAAAGAAGATATAATTAATAATATGGCTACCCAATTGGATACACTACAGGAAAAGAAGAAGCATGAGGAGGCAGAGGCTATGCTTGTTGAATTCTGTCCTCACTGTCGGCAAAAGAAGAAGGACTGTAGATGCAAAATGTTAGCTAAAATTGACAGCCAGCAGAGTTCCCCGGATTTCAAGCTTGTTTATGGAGATGATGAACAACATTTTTATGTTGCACAATGAAGGCCTTGGCCTCTAAGACAAGGTATGCCATAGGATCCATTGTCATTTTCTAATCCTTATATGAACTTCAATACATAAAACAATCAGTGGCAACCACCATATTCCCAAAATTTTGGAAATTATACTCCTCAGTCTTGGAATAACTCTCAGAATCCTTGGCCTAATTATCAAAATTTCTCATCTCAATGGCAGTGGCCACAAAGGAATTAGTCTCCCCCTAGAGGTAACTAGCAACAGTCACCACAATGGAGGGGAGGACGGCAATCGGTAAACCAGTCACCAAGTTTCCTGCAGCCACAACAACCATCCCTGCAACCAGCTTTAATGCCACCAACCCTTAATTGTGCTCCACCCAAGCCAACCCAATTGCCAACTCAACCTATTCCAAATCCAAACAATAAACCACAATAGCAACAACAAGTTTTTTCAGCTAATCCTAATAACTATCCTGCATATTCTCTCAATATAAGTGATATTCATTTGAGATCAGGGACAACATTTCCTACTCCATCTCCTTCAGTCATAACAGAGTTACCAGCAGAGGACACTACTCAAGAAAGCATGCCTGATAAATATGGAAATCTTGAGCAAGTTCAGCAGTCAGAAACCCCAAATATACCTATAAGAACTCCCCCATTTCCTCAAAGGTTACAATTAGAAGTATCTAGGTAGCAGGATGATATAGCCTTTGATCTTATTGATCAGCTAAAACATATATGTGTTAAAATTCCACTATTCCAAGCTATTAAAGATATTCCCATATATGGCAAAGCTATTAAAGAAGCTTGTTTGAAGAAACCCGAGAGGAAGAAAAAGGATCCAACAACAGTGCATGTAGTAGGACAGTTGGCTGATATTATGTTGGGAAAAATAACAGTCCCTAAATATTCTGATCCAGGTATCCCTATTGTTAAGATAGTTATTAATGGAACTCAAATAAAAAATGCCTTGATAGACCTGGGTGTAGCAATAAATGTGATGACTAAGGATGTCATGCAGCAACTCAACATTACTAATCTTAGATAAACTCCAACAGTCCTGCAACTTGCTGATAGCTCAATTGTTCAGCCTGGAGGAATGGTTGAAGATATTGTTGTCACATTAGATTCTTGGGAATATCTTGCTGATTTTATAATTCTTTCTCCCAAGGCAACATTAGGGGGATATCCAATTATTTTGGTAAGACCTTGGCTAGCAACAGCTGATGCATGTATAGGTTTTAGGTCTGGAGATATGACAATTTCAAATGGTATTACTACTAAAACACTTGCATTCTATTATCCAGCACAACCTCAACTTGACCAAGACCGAGTAGTGTGGCCAGACATAGGAGAAGAAGCAGAGGAAATTAACTATGTTCAACAACTAATGTTGTTATTAAGGGATCCATTCATATCCCTTCAAGAGGATGATACAGTACTTTCTAACATCATAAGGAATCATTATGGAACAGCTCCATAGTCAATAGGTATACCAGTAAGTCCTTTGCATACCCTTCTTCCATATGAGGGCTTATTAAATTCTCCTACAGCCACCGATATGTTTCACACATTGTTACCATAGGAGATTCAAACCTCTTGTCTGTCTGAAATATCTAATGCAGAATCAGTAATTCCAATAGAAGTTGTTGCCGGGAGAAATCTAAATATCAATGATCAATTACCAGCAGATCAAAGATTGTCATTGATAGAACTACTCAAAGCCCAACAACATGCTTTTGCATGGAATTATCAAAACATGAAAGGATTAAATCCTACATTGTGTACCCATAGAATCTATATCAAAGAGGATTGTAAACCAATTAGACAGCCTCAGAGAAGGATTAATCCTGCTTTAAGAGAAATAGTTAAAGAGGAACTGCAAAAATTGCTTCATGTAGGATTCATCTACCCTATTTCAGATAGTCAATGGGTTTCTCCTCTAGTTATAGTTCCCAAGAAAGGAGGAAAATGGAGAGTTTGTGTGGACTATAGGGAACTCAACACCGCTACTAAAAAGGATCATTTCCCACTACCATTTATAGACCGAGTGTTAGACTCTCTAGCAGGTAAGCAGTACTTTTCATTTTTGGACGGATTTAGTGGTTATAACCAGATCAGAATAGCTCCAGAAGATCAGGAGAAGACAACCTCTACCTACCCTTGGGGCACATATGCTTATTCAATCCTTCCTTTTGGTTTATGTAATGCTCCTGCAACCTTTCAAAGGGCAGTTCTCAGTATATTTTCAGACATATCCCATGATTGTATGGAAATTTACATGGATGACTTTACTACATATGGAACTACATTTAAGGAGGCATTACAAAATCTGACAAAAGTATTGCAGCGATGTGAAGATCACAATCTATCCCTCAATAGTGAAAAATGTTTTATGATGATGCAGGAAGGAATAGTATTGGAGCATCGAATCTCTCAAACAGGCGTTCAAGTAGATCCAGCTAAAATTGAGGTAATACTTAATCTTCCTACCCCTGTTAAGCAAAAGGATGTGAGAAGTTTTCTAGGCCATGCAGGGTCCTATAGGAGATTTATCAAAAGATTTAGTCAAATAGTAGGGCCATTGTATTATTTATTAACAAAGGATGGTGAGTTTGAATGGATAGTTCAATGTGAAGATGCATTTTCTAAACTAAAAGAAGCCTTAACTCAAGCCCCTGTACTTAAAAGACCTAATTGGTTAGTTCCTTTTCACATTCATACTGATGCATTTGATTTTGCAATAGGAGCAGTTTTGGGGTAGAAGCAAGGAATTTTGGAAAATGCAATTTATTACATTAGTAAAAATTTGCAAGGACCAGAACTCAATTATACTATTACTGAAAAAGAGATGTTAGCTATCATATATGCCCTTAATAAATTTAGGCACTATCAAATATTTGTGCATATCGATCATGCAACCATCAGGTACCTCATGAATAAAAGCTCCATTACAGGAAGATTAGCAAGATGGTTGTTACTAATGCAAGAATTTGATATTACTATTATTGATAAACCTGGAAAAGCAAATGTGGTGGTCGATTTTCTGTCAAGGATCCAAACACCATACAATAGTGAAGTCATTAATGATGCATTTCTAGATGAGCATCTATTTTCTATTATTTCCAATAACCCATGGTATGCTGACATAGCCAACTACCTTGCCGCTAACAAGACACCCCCACATTTCTCACCCAAAGAAAAGAGACTACTGGTAGAGAAAAGTTTTAACTTCTCTTGGATTTTAGATTGCTTATTTTACATAGGTCCAGATCAGGTTATGAGGCGTTGTGTAAGGGAAGATGAGACATATGACATACTTCATGCTTATCATGATGAAACTTGTGGAGGTCATTTTGCAACCAAAAGAACATCTTTTAAGATATTAACTATAGGGTACTATCGGCCAATCTTGCACAAGGATGCAACTCAATACACCAGAACATGTGACAGGTGTCAAAGAATGGGCAGACCAACTCGGTTTGATGAAATTCCTCTACACCCTCAGCTGGTTGTTAAGCCATTTGACAAATGGGGATTAGACTTTGTTGGACCAATCGATCCACCATCCAATGGTCGCTCCTATATCCTTGTTTGTACTGATTATGTTACTAAATGGGTAGAGGTCAAAGCCTTCAAGCATTCTAGAGATAATAAAGTGGCCGAGTTCTTATATGAAGAAATTTTCACTCGGTATGAGTTCCTAGAGAAATAGTAACAGATCAAGGGGCACAGTTTACTTCTACTCTGATCACAACCCTAGTTAATGAATACAATGTCAGGCACAGGAAATCCACTCCTTATCATCCATAGGCTAATGGACAAGCAAAGGTTACTAACAGGGAGCTTGAATCAATATTAACAAAAACAATAGCCCTTAATAGAAAAGATTGGTGTAGCGAACTCTTTGAAGTTGTATGGGCTTATAGAACCACCTGGAAAACTACCGCAAGGTTTACACCATTTCAAATGGTGTATGGAAAAAAAGCAATGATGTCTATTGAGTTTGAACATAAAACTTTGAGAACGGCTATTTCCTTAGATATGACACTTTCTGCAGCACAAGAAGAAAGTGTTAGGGTTTCAAGCAGAACCGAAGAAAATATGAACTAATAATTATATGTAGATCTAAATACAAAAGATAAAGGAATAAAACAGGACACAGATAACACAGAGATTTAATGTGGTTCACCTAGAATGGGTTGCGTCCACCATACAATCGTCCAATCTTTCTTATTATCCAGCAAAAATAGTACATAAACCTCACAATGCCTTAAGCATCATAGCCACTTATAACGTGTGTTTTTAGGGCAACAAACAAAGTCGGCCTTTTTAGGGTTTTATTACAATGTCAGTTTTCGTCAACAAAAATGTCCAACCCCCAAACCCCCGTAGTGGGCTACCGCTCGCGTTCCCGAGGCCCGGCCTGGCCCGGACCTAGACCCCAGTGAGAATACGTGTTGAGTGTACAGTACTTTGGTGATCAGTCGCCACATATCAACAATCTCCCACTTGGAGACTGATCAGGCTCCACACCAAACAATCTCCCACTTGGAGACTAATACTAGATGACACCATTGTACTTGCAGCATCCACTGGATAAAACACTGGGACTCAACTGGTATAAATTCCACAATTATCAATTAAGAAGACCAATAGAAACTGATGAAGAAATCAGCTTCTCCTGTGGAATTGCCTTCATGAACATATCGGCAAGATTCTCACTTGTGTGAATCTTCTCAAGTCGTAACTGACCCTCCTCCAAAATAGTCTGGATGAAGTGGTACCTGAGCTGAATGTGCTTTGTCCTTAAATGAAAAGCAGAGTTCTTCACAAGATGAATGGCACTTTGGCTATCAGTATACAATGGGTGATCCTCCTGTGTCTGACCCAATTCCTCCAGAAAATATTGTAACCAAATAATCTCCTTGTTGGCTTCTATAGCAGCAACATACTCATCTTTAGTGGTTGAAAGTGCAACAACCTTTTGCAGCCTACAAATCCAACTAACTGCAGTCCCCCCCATAATAAAAACATACCCTGTAGTACTCCTTCATGAATCAATATCACCTGCCAGATTAGAGTCAACAAATCCACTCAGAGCAGCATTAGATCCTTTGAAACATAATGCCTTCGTAGTAGTTCCTTTCAAATACCGAAGAATCCATTTCACAGCATTCCAATGTTCTGATGAATACTAAGAGGGGGGGGTGAATTAGTATGCCAAAAATCTTTGCACTAAAACACTTACACAGTCTAAAGATAAACTAGTAAAGCAGTCTGACAATCAAACCGGTTACCACACATACAAACCAAAATGCGAATAAAACATTCACCCACAAAAGCAATACAACCATAACACAAGATATTTGACGGGGAAACCCAACTGGGAAAAACCACGATGAGATGGAACTCACAAGTCACTATCTGCAGGATAGAAACCAAACCGGTTAAGGTCAAACCGGTTAAGGTCTTGCAATGTTCTTCACTAGAACAGATCCTATTAGGAATCTCAATCTCTGTTAGGAGATAAGTTCGATTAAAGACTACCTTGTTAGAGGATTTTAGATTCACATGTGTGAATCACCTTGTTAAAGGATTTTACAAAGGCTTTGAGGCCTACCTGGTTAGGGGCTACTGACTTGTTAAAGATGTGAGTAATCAACAAGTGTTTGATCTATCTAATAGCACATACTACTTGGTTAGATCCAGTATTGCTCACAGCTAATGCATTCCATCATTACTTCAGTCTTCTCTATCTCTCTCTCAGTTACAAATCGATCTTCTTAGATAAGATCACTCTTCCAACAACTCCACATCCACCTTAAACCCTAGCTCAACATTAACCCTTTTCACAACAACCTAAAACCCTAGACATGATGTCCTTTTAAAGGAATCTGATTTCATGTCGGTCCAATAGGATTTCTTTACAATTTTGTAGGTTCAATGAACCTAGACATACTTAGTAACACGACACAGGAATCACCGTTAATGTGTCGGCACCGTCAAACAATCGGTGGATTGGTAACTCATCACAAAATGTCGGTTGATAACTCATCACAGAGTATTACCGGTTCATACAAAATACCGGTTGTCAGTTTGACAAAAATGAAGACTGGTAAGAATGTGTTGTGCCGCTTTGCTCCCTCGTACCGCTTGTGATCTGCGAACCACTTGGGGTCATCATGTTGCTTCAGACTGAGAAACACATTCTGCAAAATCACTACTAGTCTAAAGACTAGAATACAACATACCGGTTGAGCATGAGCTCATACATATAAAGGGGATCTCAATACAAGTGTGAGTCCATCAATGACAATCACAACATAAACATCAAAAATGCCAACATGTTCCATACCCAGATTACTCATAAACCTGCTCACAACTCCCACTGCATGTGCAATATCTGGCCTTGTGCAAACCATTGCATACATCAAACTACCAATAGCTGATGAATACGGGATGTTAGACATTTTATTTACCTCTTCATGTGCCTTTGGGCACATCTCCTTAGTCAATTTGAAATGACTAGCCAAAGGTGTACTAACTGCTTTTGCATCCCGCATGTTAAATCTTTTCAACACCTTCTTTATATACTCACTTTGGGACAAATTCAAGGTTCTATTTTTCCTATCCTGTGTAATCCTCATACCAAGAATTTGCTTAGCTGCACCCGAATCCTTCATAGAAAATGACCTGGCTAATTTCTATTTAAGATCATTTATATGTTGCATGTTAGACCCAGCAACAAGCATGTCATCAACATAAACCAACAGGATAATATAAATGCCATTATCCAATCTCTTAAAATATACACAATGATCAGAATGACATCTATGATAACTGTGTTCATGAAACTATCAAATTTTAAATACCATTGTTGGGGTGCTTGCTTTAGGCCATACAAACTTTTCTTCAACCTGCACACCAAGTTCTCCTTACCTTTGACCTCATATCAGTGTGGTTGCAACATGTAAATTTCCTCCTCCAAATTTCCATGGAGAAAAGTTGTTTTGACATCTAATTGTTCAAGATGTAAATCATTTGTAGCCACAAGACTAAGTACAGTTCTAATTGAAGTCATTTTTACAACTGGAGAAAATATTTCATCATAATCTATACCCCTTTTCTGTGCAAAACCTTTTACCACAAGTCTGGCCTTATATCTTTTCTGACCTCCTTCCTCCTCCTTCAGCCGATAAACCCATTTGTTAGGCAAGGCTCTTTTCTCTGCAGGTAAAGGGACTAAGTCCCAAGCCTTATTTTTCATCAAGGAGTCCATCTCCTCTTTCATGCCTAGCTCCCACTGTTGTTTGGCATCCACCTGCATTACTTCTTCATATTCTTCTGGTTCACCAGAATCAGTTAATAAAATAGAATATAAAGAAGAAGAAAATCTTTCAGGGGGTCTACTTGACCTCGTAGAATGTCTAACACTTGCAGGAGTTTGTGGGACAATTTGTTGTTGTTGAGCATCAGGTATTTATGGCATTTCATTTTCAGGAATCTCAACCAACACCACATATTCTTGTTTGTCCTGTTCATGCTTCTTTTCATGCATTTGTTCTTTATAAATAACCTTCTCATTGAATATAACATCTTTACTTCTAATTATTTTCTTATTTTCAAAATCCCATAACCAATAGCCATATTCATCTATCCCGTATCCAATGAAGGTACATTTCTGAGATTTAGCATCAAGCTTGGTTCTATTTTCTTTATCAACATGGACAAAAGCTTCACAACCAAAGGTTTTCAGAAAACAATAATTTACCTTTTTACCAGTCCATACCTCCTCTGGATTACCACCATCCAAAGGGGTTGAAGGTCCTCTATTTATCAAATAGACAGCAGTATGTACAGCATCTACCCAAAAATGTAAGGGCAATCCAGCATGCAATCTCATGCTCCTCGCATGTTCCATGATAGTCCTATTCATTCTCTCTAACACACCATTTTCCTGTAGAGTTCCTGGAACTGTCTTCTACTTTCGAATCCCATTTAAGGAGTAGTAATCTTCAAATGCTTTGCTGCAATACTCACCTCCATTATCCGATCTGAGACACTTTAACTTTTTTCCTGTCTCATTCTCAACCAAAGCTTTCTATTTCTTAAAAGTTTCAAAAACATCTGATTTTTATTTTAGGAAATATACCCATGTTTTTCTGGTTGAGTCATCAATAAAAATAACATAATAACAAGAGCCACCAAGAGATGATACCTAAGCCGGTCTCCATACATCTGAATGCACAAGCTCTAACTTCTCACTCTTCTTCTCTTTCCCAACCTTGAGAAATTTGACTCTTTTCTATTTATCATAAACACAGTTTTCACAGAACTCTAAATCAATCTTCTTTAGTCCTGGCAATAGATTTTTGGAGTGAAGGATTTTCATCCTTTTCTCACTCATGTGCGGGCCTATGGTGCCACATTATCAAATCTGTTCTTGCAACATCTATTGTTGTTGTCCCTATAGTAACTTTATATGTAGCAGCTAGGGTAGAGTAAGTGTTACTTGTACACAGATATAATGTGCCTAACTTCGCACCTTTTGCTACTACTAATGATCCTTTAGTGACCTTCCAGATACTGTCTAAGAAGGTAACTATGCAACCTTCACTACCTAGTTGCCTTGCAGAAATTAAATTTCTTCTTAAATTAGGAACATGTCTTACCTCCTACAAAAACCAGTCATTTCCATTCTGCAACTTGATCTCTATACAATGAAGCCCCAGAATCTAACAATATCATCAAATATCAAAGTATTTTTACCAGAGATAGAGTTACAGCCATAACCAAGCTATTCCAACTTTCTAGCAAAGAACATAAAATCAAGAGAGCCCTAACCTCTTCTACAAAGGTATTTTTTACCGAAGACAATTGACTGGTAATCGTATTAAATTTGTTTAATTGCTCCACTATAGATCCTCCCTCACTCATTTTCAAATTAAACAAATGCTTCATAAGAAATACCTTATTCGAAGCCGAGGGTTTCTCATACAACTTAGCCAATGTCGCCATCAAATCTACAGTCATTTTTACTTTTGTTATATTGAAAGCTACAGATGGTGCAAGGCACAATCGAATGGATCCTAGTGCCTTTCTATCTAAAATGTCCCACTCTTCATCTGACATTGTGGTCACTTTATTTGTCTTTCCTTCCAATGGCCGCCACAAATCCTTTTGATACAGGTAATCCTCCATCTGCATTTTCCATAACTGATAATTCTGGTCATTAAACTTTTCGACCTTGAATTTGGAATCCTCCATTGCTCCCACTCAAATCTGAAAGGCCTGCCAATTTATAGAAAACCTTGCTCTGATACCAATTGTTAGGGTTTCAAGCAGATCCGAAGCAAATATGAACTAACAATTATATGCAGATCTAAATACAAAAGATAAAGGAATAAAACAGGACACAGATAACACAGAGATTTAACATGGTTCACCCAGAATGGGTTACGTCCACCATACAAAGTCATCCAATCTTTCTTATTATCCAGCAAAAACAATACATAAACCTCACAGTGCCTTAAGAATACATGCTAAGTATACAGTACTTTGTTGATCAGTCACTACATATCAACAAAAAGGATCCTGCAGCTTAATGCTCTGGATGAAATACGAAAATCTTCCCTGCAACATACTGAATCTATTCAGAATCAGCGCATGAAATGGCATGATCGCTATGTCAGGGATAAATCATTTAAGCAGGGTGATTGGGCTCTTCTCTACGATTCCAAGTACAAATATAACTTAGGCAAATTGCAGACTAGGTGGTTAGGCCCTTATGAGATAGTTGAGACATTTCTCAATGGTTTTGTTAGATTATCTACCATAGATCCTGTTATGTTTAAATTGTTAGTTAACAATCATCGGCTATGCCTATATCGTTAGCCTCTGAGCAAAGATGACTTCCTGCGGCAGTTTTCCATTGCCCAACATGTCGAGGATCCTACAGCCACTGATGACGGCTTGGCCATCACCACTCCATCTTAATATCCATCTCGCATGATCATAATAAATGCTTCCACATCTCGAGGAAGCACTTTTTTGTATAATAAATATCTCCTTTCGTAATCACTCATTTCTTTCATTGCACTTCACCCATTATCACATCACTTTCCATGCATGACGGCATCATATCTTCAAGCTGCAGTCATTCTCACGTGATATCAGGTACACTCGTGTATTATTATTTTTGCTTCATATGTATAATTAAACCATATTACTTTTCATTATGATATTTTGCATATGGTGATTTAAGTTAATTCTCCTCCGTGGACACATGTCAAGCCTTAGGTTGGGGTGGGGAGTACACTGATAATTATTCTGCCAGATAATTGTGATGTCCTTTCGAATTGCATTGTATTTTTCAAAAAAATTTAGTTTAAGGTAATATCTTATGCTCTATTTTGTTTGTCTCTTTGGAGTTATTTTTAAGAATGTAGCTAGGTTCCGACCAAGGAAAGGCACATTGAGTACATTACAGTGTGGAACTTAGTGCAATGTCTAAACAGATTTACGCCATTATAAACCATTATAAAATTGAAAGTGTTATCACTGCGATGGGTGGTCTGCATGTTCGACATGAGCTGACAGTCCATGAAGTTCTCCTTCAGGACCAGGATTGTGAACTAATATTCAGGAACAATGGATGGCTGGATTATTTCTTAAAGTTGACATATTTTAATGAAGAAATTGTGAGGGAATTTACCCGCACACTGTCAAATGGAGAAGCTCAGGTAAAAGGTTTAAGAGTAGTGGCTATAGAGGAAAGGATAGCAGAGGTAACTGGGCTACCAACAGATGGGGAGAAGTACTTAGAGTCCAAGGATGCACATAGTGCAAGGGCAGAATTTACACATCCAGAAGACCCCCCATTAGTAGTAGATAGGCAAGGAGATACGCGAGAATCCCTTCCGCCTGAATGGAGAGCATTGGCATTGTATGTCTTAAAATATTTAACCTGCGAAGGAAGGTTTTCATGTCTGCATTCTCATCACTTCAAGCTCCTAAGTCATATGTGCCATGGAAGAAGGATGAACATTCCAAGCTTATTGTACAACCTTCTTTCTATAAGTGCAATAGAGACCCAAAAAGGTAGGCCTCACTCTATTTCTCACCATTGTCTAATTAAGCGTTTAGTTGAAGAATCCTTGAGAGATGTTTCTCCAATGCTCTGGAATGAATTTGTTGAAACCAAAATGTTTAGGGTAGAGCACATAGTTATAGAGGAAACACTTCCATCACAGGAACAAGAAAACCTTGTAGACCCTAGTTCCCCTCTTGAACCCTCATCCTCATGAAAATCCTCAGAACAAAATCTTCCTGTAGCAGAGGAACCCTTACAAAAAGAAGTTGAAAACGAGGTTCCTCCTCAAGGTTTAAGAAAAACTAGGGCTGCTACATAGAAGGAAAAGGGCAAAGAAAAACAAGTTGATATAGAGTCAGAGGACACGGAAAGTAAAAATGAGAATGTACCCCTTCTTGCGGCCAAGAAGAGAAGAATTGTAAAACCAGTTTCTACAGAAACTGTTAATATAGTTGAGGAGGTGGCTACAGGAAGTAGTCCTGCAGCCGAAAAAGGGAAAGTTTGAAGAAGTAGTGGTAGGCTCCGTAAAAAGTATAAAAACCAAGAACAATCAACTGAGCCAAAAATTACCATCTTGATCGACTCCCCAGAACGAGATCAATACAGTCCGCTTCAACATGATATTCATCCTTCTCCATCTAATGAACCTCAAATGGAACATGAAGAGGAGGAAGAACTCCAAAATATGGGGGAAGAGCAGGAACTGCAGCTTCAGAAAGAAGAGGAGCTTCCAAATATAGAGTAGCCACAAGAAATAGTAGATTTTGAGAGACTAAACAATTTAGCATCTGTTGTAGAGAAGGTTATTGAATCAAGGAGTAAAACAGAAATGAAGAAACCCAGGGCGCCTGCTCATAGACCACCTACCTCTCTTACTATTCATGTGGTGGGACTTTCTCTTTATGAGGATTGGGAACTGGAGAAAGTAAAAATGCAGATGATAATCGACTAGCAGAAGAAGGTTATTGAGCAGAAGGATGAGGAAATAGCCCAGCTTAAATCTAAGGTAGAAACAATAGCCACCATGGTTCCACAACTGATGCAATGTCGAGCTCCTCCTCGTGTCTACTCTCTATATTAAAAGAACAACACATCAGTTTCCAAATGCTGAGGTTTGATAGGGATTTAAGTCCTTCATTACAAACACCAGAAGAATTTTATAATGCTTTTCAGACATCTCCTACGCCAATCAAAAACTTACTTTGTGAATTGTATTTCCATAACTATGTCGTCCCTGATGATGTTAATTGGAACCCTCTCCTTTACATTGGAGATATTCAGTTGAGGGATCTTATGTCATGGATGCAGAATGAAATATCAAGGGGAGAGAAATTTCAAGTGCATCACAGGGAAGAACTTGGGCTTTCATTACCCTTAAGGGTTGAATCAAGAGAACCCAGGTCATTTTATTTTGATTGGCAAAAGATTGTTTATGAACCAGACTATGCAAAGGAAATCCTACCCCTTAGGGAAGCAATGTATAAAGAATATGAATAGATGGCTCTAAGGGAAGGACATGAAGCAAAAGAACATATAGTATAACGTTCGGATAGCCTAACAGATGAATTAAAGCAATCTGAGCCACACTTTGTGAAAAATTACTATGCAGCATTAAACAGAGCACCCAAGTACATGCACTTGGGAAGGACAAAGGGACAACATTGGCTTCCTCTCATTTTTTAGCCTCCAATCCTCCTATGGCCACTGATGGGCTGCAGAGATAGTGACCCACCATACAGTGAAGAAGCAGAATGTACTAGGTGGAAGAGATTGGAGAAAATGAAAGGATTCTACTGGAGCTTAAAGAATGGCGGTTCTGGGCAAGTTACCCTAGGCAATTTCCAAATTAATGCCAGAATCCAAAATTTTCCTATTGCTGGAGGATCAGCAAGAACTTAGGTTAGGGGGAGATGGTGAGTCTAAACAATGGCTCTACTTTTATAAATTTTTGATATAATACTCCTACTTAGGTCTTATAATTAGATGACATTTGGATTATAATGTTTTCCTAAGATGATACCTTTCAAGTGTTTTTGAAATTGGTTTAACCTATACCTAAGGGTGTCATATAGTGGTTTTAAATGATCTGTCTATGCAAATATCTAAAGTTAATTATAAATATGGTTTATGATATATCATGTTAGCATTAGTATATACACATGTTGTTGTGCATGTTAACATCTTGATGCAGGGTTAGCAAAGGTGAGGAAAAGACAGATGGCGGTTCAAAAGATCATCAAGTGTGTAACCACAATGCAGACCCAGTCAAGGAAATGCAGTTATGATTAGGATTACTGGACCGGTTCTTTAGCAGATTGATTAATGAAAACATTTATAACTTCTCTTAGTGGATCTTAGATCTAAGAGGTGGCCATGCTATATTTTCTTAGTTGCAGGACAGATGTTGTTTCGTTGTCTTGTGCTGACTTCTTCTTCTTCTTTTGTTAAATAAATTATGTTCACCTATTCCGTAGGGATGTGGGTACTTAGTTAGAAGTTTTTTATAAGCTTTCCTATAAATAAAAGGGATCTCTCTCCTCTCGAGGATAGCAAAGAAAAAGATAGTATTTTGTAATACACAATTTTCTGGTGTTGTCTATGTATTTTCCAGTAAAGATGAAATAAAAGAGATCAAGTAATTTTGGATGATCAGATAAGTGTAATCTGAAGTTCTGGAAATATTCACTCAAGGAGGCCCACTTGGTGAGTAATCCTTGGTATGTTTTAAACTAGTTTTCATACTTTTGTTATAGTTGTTTTCTGCAGTTGCCTGTTCCTGCAGCCATAGGAAATAGTTCTTATGTTTGTTCCTATAGCCACGGTAGCAGAGTAGTTCCTGTTGCTTGCCAGAACTTTATCTTTTAACAATAATTGTTTAAGGCAATTTCCAGTTGTAGGATTAAGTATTAGTTTATTAGAGATTTTGTGTGTTTACTTTCAGAAGAATTCCTTTCTTGCAGTTATATAAAATGGTTGCAATATGAACTTGGTGCACATACAGTGCTGGCCCATTTCCAATTTACGTCCCTGGTTGATAACTAAATGAGCCTTTGCCACAGGAAAAGCTAGCTAATTAAGGATATTCAATCTCTTAATTGTGTTTTATCACTTGATTACCATTCCAGTTGTAAGGACCAACACACCACACATTAGATCATGTAACTCATCATGCGGTTTCCACTTCATGCAATGCACTTGCTCATTACCAAAATAAAATATTTATCTCTACATGCCAAAAACCACTTTGAAACTCATCACATGCATCATGCATATGTGTAATAATCATCTTTGATCATCATTTGATCATACATCAACACAACCGATTCACCAAGCTCCATCGGTTAGGGTTTGGCATATCAACAGGTTAGGGTTACCGGTTGATCTCACTGCTTCAATAGTAATAACTACCGGTTGCATTACTACATTACTACCGGTTGCAATACAATTCCATTACCGGTTACAATTGACATCAATGAGAATACTTATACTTCATTAATGCAATATTCATGCAAATGCCAACAAACGGGCCTTGCTTAGCCAAGATGGGAAATTGGAGTTGCTAAAATCTCTAATTCAAAATCTTCTTGTTTATGCTTTGAGTCTATTTATGATCCCCTCCAAATATGTCGATATTATTGAGAAAATTCAGAAAAGATTCTTATGTTCTGGAGTGGAAGATAGGAAAAGGATGCCTTTGGTTGCCTAGGAGAAGGTTTGTTTACCTAAAGCATTGGGGGGTCTAGGCTTAAGGTCTATTAAAGACTTTAATAATGCCTTGCTTGCTAAACAGGTTTGGAGGTCTTATGGTGAAAGAAATGAATGGAATTTGGTATGGTTTAGCAAATATCTTAATGGTATTCCTAATATGGTGTCTTTCTTTCATTCCTTCGATATTCCACATGGTTCTTTCATCTGGAATAGAATTCTCAAGGCTAAAAAGGTGGCTGAGGGTTTTAGGTAAGAGTTCTTGTATCGTATTTTGGGAAGATGATTGGATTTTTTATGAACCCCTATGTTTGCTACCTGATCTTTTGCCTTTTGTCAATATTTGCAAAGCTAGATTTGGCTCTTTTGTCTCTGACTACTGGTAGAATTCTTCTTGGGTTAATCTAGAGGAAATCAACGTTGTCTTTTCTCCAATTCAACAAGCTTTGTTGTCCTTGTTTGTTAATCCTTCGGTTGAATATTGTTTTGTTTGGAGGTTAACCTAGGATGGATCTTTCTCTGTGGCTTCAGCTATTAACAGATTGGTTACTCCTCTACCCCATCCTCCTATTTGGGCCAAGGCTTGGTGTTAGTCCCGATATGGAAAGCTAATGTACTGAGAGGGGAGGGGTGAATCAGTACTTCAAATCTTTTCTTTAACAATAACTTTACTATTAAGCATAAACTGAATATTGTTGAGCCATAATATAATGCTAAAACATATAAATAACATTCATACATGATTCACTCCATAACACATATATTTTGGTTACGCAAAAACTCTTGGTTAGAGAGAAAAACTGTGGTGGGGATTGTTGGTGTAAATAATTATTCATCTTAGATATTATTACACCTTACTTAAGTTTACTTAGGAAATGCATTACATAGTAGTTTGGGTATGAGACACTTGGGTGTTTGTGCCACATTGGGATAGTGTGTGTAGGAGAATTTCCATGTTTTATGGTGTTGATCTTGTTGTTACACTCCACATTCAGTGGGTGATCCACCTCATATAGATTATTATATTGTTTCTCCTACCTACCCACACCTATTTCCTACCTATCCTTGTTTCTTATTGAGCCACATGTCATGTTTGTGTGCTCACATATCCATATAGCCTTGCCTATATAAGCAAGCTCATATTCATTGTATGTAACAAACGATTGATGATCCAGTTGATCAGTATTTTCATCTTGATAGAATACAGTTTATTTATAGCATATATTTTGTCTCTCTTATTTATGTTTTCCATTACCTCTTGATCTTGGGAAAATCTCACATGGTATCAGAGCCATTAGAGTGTCATTGGTTTGCTAATTGAGAGAAATTTGATGCTATTTGGGGTTTTGCATTTTGGAGCTTTCTATTGCAGGTTTTTATTGGAGCTTGTTGGGTCAAATCTGAGGTTACCATTGGATTGAAGAGGTCCAAGAAAGTCAATTTTGCCTTTTGTTTCATCCAAATCGGACTTCGGAGGCCAAATCTAGAGACATTTGAAGTTTGACGCTGCGGCGGAAATTTTCCAGAAATTATAATTTTGAGGCAATTTTCAAATAGCGATATCTCACTCATCCGGACTCATTTTTTCGAGCAATTTTTTTTTGTTTTGGGGTAGAATTTCGTGAACTATATAGTGGTATAGAATTTTTTGGATTTTCGGATATAGGTGTTTCAGAAATCGTGAAATCCCAATTTTTACAACTTTGGAGGCTTCGTTTGGGTTCATATGGACTCTTTTTCAGGTGCCATTTTTTTTGAAAGTGCATATTTTTTCATCTACTTTCATAATCTGCCATCTGTTTGCAGTGATTTTAAGTAGAAATTGTACTTTCAGTATTTGGCCATTTTGGCATATTTGGTACTTGCATTTTGCTTGGATCTTAGTTTAGATCACTAGCAGTATTTGTTGAAGTCTCTTAGATCTCATTTTGAAAAGTTGTAAATTGAAATCAGAAGTCCACTTTGGTTTGTTTTGCAAGTGGCCCATTGTATACGCACTAAGTATAAAGAGCCAAATCACTTTTTTTTTTTGGGGGGGGGGGGTTTCTTGATTAAGTATTTTGGGGGGGTGTCTTGTGTGATTGTGCCTCTCTCTATCTTGTGTTTTTTCATTTTGGTGCTATGGGTTCTCCTAAATTTCCACTTTTAACTCCTCATAATTATGCATCATGGAAAATTAAGGCATGGAGTAAACTAATGGAAAAATGACTCATTCATTATGTAAATGAAACTATTACAGCACCACCTGATCCTAAGGCTAATCCTAATGCTCAAATTGAATGGCTTAAAAAGAATGCTATGGCACTTGGAACTCTTAGAAAGTATGTATCAAATGACCTCATTTTTCACATTGATAGGTGTACAACAATTAAAGAGGCTTGGGATATTTTTAAGAAATTGTATGGTCAAGTTGATGAGATTAAGGCCTACAAGCTTGATAGTGAACTCACAACTTTGGATCCCAAGGATTTTGATACAATCCAAGATTATGTCACAAAAGTAACTGAGCTAAGAGCAAAGCTAAAGGATTGTAGAATTGACAAAAAGAATGCTCAATTGGTTTATAACTTGTTGGACAAGCTTCCTTCAAAGTATGCAGCCTTTGTATCTAGCTTTCACACCCATAGGTTAGCTCAAGGTTCCTCATACACTTGTCCCTCATTTGATTCATTCACGAAGATGTTGATACTTGAGCAATCTAAGTTGACCACGATGGGGATTCTCAAATCTTCAAAGTCACAAGCTTTGGTGGCTAACAAAGGGAATCAAAGTAATCAGGGAAAAGGCAAGAATCAAAAGCAACCTAAATCTAAACCACAACAAGATGGAGCATGATCTTCCTCTCCACAACAAGGTGATTCACCATTCTCACCTAAGAGGAAATCATATAAGGACAAACTTTTTTGTGGATATTGCAAGAAGTCAGGACATGATGAACATCATTGTTATAAGAAGGATATTGATGAGTTGAAGAATCTTCTTGAGAAGAATAGAATCAACCTACCTTCTAGAATGTCTACATCGGCTTCTTCTTCCAAGGATAAAGGAAAGGATCACTCCTTTGGGATAGATAAAAGAAAGGAACAAGCTCTTTGTGCTACTACAAGTCATGATTCAGGGAGATGGCTTCTAGATTCAGGGGCTTCTCATCATATGGCATCTTCGTAGTCTATGTTTTCTACATTTGAGCCTTGCCACATGCCGCAGATTTTGATGGGTAATCATACATACATGGATGTGATTGGGAAAGGATCTATTGCCATTGGGGATAACTCCTTCAATGATGTGTTGTGTGTACCCCACTTGACAAATAATCTTCTTTCCATCTATCAAATCACACATGGGGCAACTAGGAAAACTGTGGAGTTCACACCCGATTCAGTTATCATTAGAGACTTAGAGAGTGGAGCTATCATTACGACTGGGGTGGTTGATCATGCATCTCAGTTGTACTCTTTTTTAGATTTTGGTCCTATTGATAAGGTTGGTTCTTCCTATGTTGATAATTCAGATTTTGAGGAGAACTTTGGGCATTTGAACTTGGGGATTCTCACATGTGACCCCGTTCTTGAGCCTTGCATTTCGTCTCCTTCTATTGATATCACACCACCTATTGCACCTGATGATGCAGCTAGTGCGACAGTTTTGCCTTCTTATGATTCAGTGCAGCAGGATATTTCATGTCTTCCAGCTTCAGTTGATTGGGATGCCTACTTGACAGACATTGCAAGTTTGTTTGTGGACTCCTACATTGCAGATTTGGGAGACACCATTCATGACATTCATCTTCTCTTTGATGAAGATGATCCTTCTTTGATTATTGCGAGGGATAACTCTGACCCTCTTGTGCATTCTCTACATGATCAATCTTTAGAGGTTGACATGATTGTGGATACTTTTGTACAACACTTGGAGGAGGTCTCTTTATCTTTTGAGGAGACATATGAGTCTTTGGATATTGTTCTACATTCATCTCCACTAGATATTGGAGTGCCTTTTTTCAGCAGTATGGCACAGTTTACCACCTTTGGAGGGGGTACCTTTCAGCATCGACATGGGGACACTTGAGCAATTTTTAGAGATTCCTTTCATCATGAGTATTTTTGCTTCATCTTCCCTTCATGGTTGGGGAGACTTAATGGATACACCTTTGGTTTTGTTTCTTCCTAAGGGGAGGAATGTTGTTCGACGTTCATGGAGCAATTTCTTCATTCATCTTCGAGCTTCTATCATTGGTGCAGATTCCAGATTGAGGGGGGGGTTCCTAGTCTCTCTTCTTCTTCTCTCATATGGGGGGGACTTTTTCCTCACATGGGATTTTGTCCTTCACATACTTCTATGAGAATTCTTTGTATCTAGTTTTCATCTCTCTTTTGGGGAGGGTTTTTTCCCATTAGGTTTTTCTCTCTTTCTCCGCTTTGTGAGAGATTTCCTTGTATTGGTTTTCATGCATTTGAATTTGTATATGGGTACCTAACATGGCCTTGTAGTCAGGACCTATCTTGCATTGCTTAGTTGCATTCTAGACTTAAGTGCATTCCCTAAGTTGCACTTAAGGGGGGGTGTTGGTGTAAATAATTATTCATCTTGGATATTATTACACCTTACTTAAGTTTACTTAGGAAATGCATTACATAGTAGTTTGGGTATGAGACACTTGGGTGTTTGTGCCACATTGGGATAGTGTGTGTAGGAGAATTTCCACCTTTTATGGTGTTGATCTTGTTGTTACACTCCACATTCAGTGGGTGATCCACCTCATGTGGACTATTATATTGTTTCTCCTACCTACCCACACCTATTTCCTACCTACCCTTGTTTCTTATTGAGCCACATGTCATGTTTGTGTGCTCACATATCCATATAGCCTTACCTATATAAGCAGGCTCATATTCATTGTATGTAACAAACGATTGATGATCCAGTTGATCAATATTTTCATCTTGATAGAATACAGTTTATTTATATCATATATTTTGTCTCTCTTATTTATGCTTTCCATTGCCTCTTGATCTTGGCAAAATCTCACAGGGATGACACCCACAACTTCACTACTACAATAATAAAGGTTGCTCGGTTAGAGCTACATGTTTAGGTATTTCTGATAGCTTACCCTATTAGGAGTATCAAGATCTTTAGATCTACCTTGCTAAAGGATTTTACAACACTTATTCTAAATGCTGCACCTGGTTAAAGGCTTTACAATTTATAGATTTTGTTAAAGTCTTTTACCCTGTTAAAGGTTTCTCTTACAACTCAAATATTACAATCAAAATATTACAAAATATCTGCAACTTCACATCTGAAATGTTATAGCAGATTCTATGTGCTCAAAATGAAATTACCTTGTTTATAGCATACCTCGATAAATCATAAATTAACTTGGTAAACCTATCTGTTTACTCTATTCCTTGACTGTTCTCTGAAATCCTTCTCGGTGACCTCAGAATATCTCTATCAATCGTAACAGTCATAACACTCAGTGCTTTCCCATGATTTTTCTTTTCACATATGTCTTGCTTCACACACATATTTGATCCTCAATTCATGTTGTATAAATAGATCTCTTGTAACAGTGATCTTGTTCATGCTTCGATCTTACAAACATTATTCGTTAAATGAATAACCATGCAAATTATTTAATTGGATAGATGTTCTCAAAATCATACAAAATCTTAAGTGCAATTTCCAATGTGTTAACGGTTCCTTGTTCCTCGATCTTTGTAACACGTTTCCACATATGTGTCTAGGTTCAATGAATCTGGAACACATTTCACTCGGTGTGTATTAACTCGGTATACCATCTTTGTTGCTTGATAGTCATAGAACGTTACTCGGTAGACAGCTCGGTGTATACTAAACTCTGTGACTTGTAACTTCTGTAACCAACTGCTCTATGCTTACCGACTGAATATTTCGGTAGTAATAACCGACTAGAGTATATAGAATGACTTTGGACATAAAACTAATGACAACTTAGTAAATAGTAACAATCTTCCTTTTGACAGTAGTTTTGAAATGTTTGACAAAACTTCTTTCAAAGTCATAACTCAAAAAAGCTATATACTTACAAAATTTGACTAAACTGATGGTATATACAATTGTCAATAAATAGTATACTCAGATATACTCCCCTTATCAATATACTGTACATAACTCTGATTATGCATGCGCTGTGATCAATATTTTGTATTCACTGCTCCCCCTATCAAAATTATTTGTATACTCGAATATGTTGATCTACTCGGTATACTCCTCTTGTATACACTATACTCCCCCTTTTTGACAAACATCAAAACTAGTTACCATTCGGTGGAGGCAACTAGTCAAAAATAGATTTATACTTTGTTCGTGCATCAGTGAGAGCGGCAGATAGGACTTACTGGAGGATAGGACTGGACTTGTTCCAAAACTGACTCACTTGATACTAGTTTGGCATAAGCATTCCCTTCTATCATTTCCTATTCCTGTACCTCGGTATCCATGACATCCTCATCAAATTGTATAGTTTCAGTAGGATCTTGCACGGTGATATCCACTATTTCAACTTCACCTTGCTCATCAGTACTCTTGATTCGAAATATTTCTTGCCATTTTTCTTTTGTCTCGTTCTCTACATCAAGATAAAGGCCATTCATCAGTTTCAAGGCTCTTTGCTTGACCAGGAAGTTTGTGTGGTAGTTTTTCGGATGTTCACTTATCTCATCTACCGACATGTCTGGAAAGAGATGTACCAGACTTCTTTCTCTCATCTTCTTTTCTGAGTCCATAGCATATTTCCACCTGTTATCAATGTGTAAGTACAATGCTTTTGGAAGAGAATTGGTTACTTCCAATGGGACTAATCGGAATTTAAGAAGTGTGCAAATTACAGCTTCTTCAATTTGTCTCTTTTCTACATCACATCTGGAGTCATACTTTACATATCTAAATGCTCCAAATCCACCATATTTTTTTCAAATTGGCACAAAAATTATCAACACTATGTACATCTTCCTTTTTTCTTTTGACAATCTAAAATTTATTTTTGTCTTCAGATTCGGTGTCACTTGACTCTTTATTTAAAATGAGTCTCCGAGTAGACTTCTTATAAGTTTTTGTTACCTTTGGAACTGCAACATTTTTCTGTTTCTTACTCGGTGATACTACAGATGATCTAGTGTTTGGGCGCTTCACTGGAGGAGTCGGTGATACCTGTGATGTATCATGTTTCTTCCTTTTCAAAATTTTGCTTTTTGGCAACTCGGTGCTCAATGTAATAGCTGCTTCTTGGGCTTCAGATTCCTCCTTGGTGATGACTTGAACGCTCTTGACAGGAGTGGAGGAAGAACCTTCTCCAAATTTCTTCGTTAATGCTTTAATCATTTTTGTTGCTTTCCTTGTAGCCTTTGGTACTACAATGCTCATTTTGACTTTTTCTTTAACTTCTTCATATGTACCTATCTGATCTCAGTAGCATGCCTTGGTTGTGCAATAAAAGCATCTATCTGCTGCTATGTAATGTCAAAATCAATCTTATAACCCATAGGCGGCAAACATTGAGTTCTCGGTTCTACCGCATTGACATAGCAGTAGTCGGTGTCCACTTCAAAACATATACTGTCCTTATATTTTTCCACTAACTGGGGTGGTATTCTGTGCTTGTTATGCATCTTTTCCTGAAACTTGCTAAAATAATCATCCATAATCTCATTGAAGTTATCACCTAGTTGTTTGATGAAGTCATTGATTTGATGGGTGATTGGTCCGTGTAGCTCCCAAACTACATTACCGACTGATGGAAAGAATTTCTCAAAATAGAAAAACATGCATACCAAAAGTGATCCAAACTTCAGTGTGTTTTCCGAGTTGTTCTTCTTTGGCTTCCTTATGGTGTTGAGATTTTCAAACAGATTTCTCAACAACACTTCACATAGATCAATCTTCATACCTTTCTTCACAATTTTATAGGCTAAATCAACAGCTGCATAGGGTACATTGTTCTCCCTTGCCGACTGAAAGAAACAATAACCTATGACTCTAATTGCAAACTTTTTCTCTGCATCTGTGACATTGTTCAGTTTCAGACCTCTACAATCAGATTCAACTCTAGTTAAAGTGATCAATTCCTTCTATGAAATCATTTTCTGAGCTCGGGCATGGTCAAAAATAGGGTAACCGGTGATCAAGTGGATGATTTCCTTGGTGATCTTGAATGGTTTCTCCTCTAACCACATAAAGTCATCATGAACTCTGCTCAAAACAAATTTAACCCATTGGGGTTTGAAGACTCGCGGGTAGGTTAGGGCTTCGGTCAATCCCTTGATTTTAATATATTCAAACTTGCTATCTAGTTTGCCATCGGTACACAATTCATCATATGTGTCCTTGATATCTGTGTGACCTAATTCCTCAACACAACACTTAGTGAAGAATTTGACATCCTCAACTAATAAAACCCTATCCGGAATGAGTGAAAATGCAGTTCTATCATCTGGTTCAGACACTACTTTGGGAGGTAGTGAGTATTTCAATAAGGGATTCTCAATGTTCTCAACAACAACGGGTTTTTGAATCTTAGGAGCCATTTCATACTTTGGATAATCACTAACGAAAGAGCCTTAGGGTTTGAAAACCTTTAACTAGCAGACGCTTTCCACTTAGTAAATACAAAACAAATATTCACAACTGATATGATCGATTAACTTGCTTGACAATGCGTTATGATTGATATAAATACCTTGAATTTCTCTTTGGAAGAGATTTGATCACCTTGAATCGCTTCGCTCTACTTTCTGAAAACTTGGTAAGTGTAAAATGACCGTGCAAAAGCTTTAAGTACACATTTTACCTTATCGGGCTCCGTGCAGTTAGGTCAGAAAACATTAAATGCACTCAGTTCCACTAAACCGATTTACCTTCCTTTTTATGCTTTTACCGAGTAGCCAGACTTCCTACATTTACCGACTTGACAGGCTTCCTGCATTTACCGAGTTGACTAGTGCTTCAAAAGACTTGATAAAATTTCAAACTTGCTAATGCATCTTAGCTATGCAGATTTTGAATTAAGTACATGATAAAATAGGAACTGTTAAGATTTAACCTTTAGAGAATGCAGTCCCTTTATACCTTTACTGATTAATTTGGAATAGATGCACCTAGCTCGGTAGGTAAGGTGCTTTCTTCATTTGACACAATTTCCTTCTTTTTCCAAATCATCTAGAATTTGCTTTTTATTTCTTCAATATCTCCTCTAGGTTGATCTCTGCAATCTCTAGCCAAGTGTCCAACTTTGTGAAAATGAAAACATGTCATACCAGGATTTTTCCATGATCTTCGGTTGTTCATTTCAAACCTTATAAAGCAGTTGGCACTTATATGTCCATATCTTCCATAGCATTCACACCATATCCTTATATTATAATCCCATGGTACTGTAGTATATTGTCGGTTAGGATCTGTGTGAGTTTGGTAGCTTCTAGTATTTGCTCGGTGTGCAGACCACATATAGTTCTTCTACTTAAACCAACACTTCTAGGTACTGTGTCCATATCTATTGCAGTTTTTACAAAACCCTTTGAATTTTGCCTTCTGATAATTGCTAACAGACTTAGTCCTACATTGATTAGATGTATGACCATACTTATTGCAATTGTTACAATAACTATTAGACCTAGTGACATTCGGTTGCTTACCTTTTCTTATTTGGCACATGTTGGCAGTATGTCCTTGTTTTCCACAGTAGTTGCAAATAGGCTTCTTTCCTTTGATGTTCTTCTTGTTTCCAGCTTGCTTTGATGATTCTCCTCTCTCGGTAGTGTGGATTCCCTTCTCGGTAGAGTCTTTTCTTTTATAACCGAGTCCTGCATCTTTGTTGGGTCTTCTTGTAGTTAGTCGCTCATCCAACATCCTTGATGCTTTATAACTTTTCTTTAGTGTTTCTTTTGACTTCTTTTCTGCTTCAAGTTCATCAGTCAATCTTGATATTTCAAATTTCAATGCTTGATTTTCATTTTCCTTTAGATTTGCTTCATGATGTGCATAACCTAATTGATCTGACAGATTACTTTGAATTCTAGTCATCCTTGTGATTTCATCATTCTTTTCAGATACTAATGCTTCAAGATATTGTTTTTCTCTTTCTAGATCTCTTAATTTGTCCTCGGTTATCCTCAATGCATCAAGATTTTTCAGTCGCCTGTGTGTTGAAATGCTCATGTTCTCTTTTCATTGCTTTTAGCTGATCAGTCAGTGCTTTGTTCTTTTCTTTCAATACTCCAATTATTTCTTCAGTCTCTTCAGACATACTGTTCTCAGATGATGTCTCAATTTGTTCCACCAGCTCTTGTGAGTCCTGCAAATCATCAAACAATCTTCTTCTAACTTCCAGTGATCTTTGCATTTGTTTCTACATGTCTGCAATCACTTGATTAGCATGATCCAATTCATTCTGAAGATTCACAATTCTCCGAGATTGTTTGTAGCCTTCCATTGATAAGATCTTTCTCTTTAGGCAGTTAAACCCTTTTCCAAGATTCAAGATTTGATACCAATTGTTAGTCCCCATATGGAAAGCTGATGTACTGAGAGGGGAGGGGTGAATCAGTACTTCAAATATTTTCTTTAATAATAACTTTACTGTTAAGCATAAACTAAATATTGCTGAAACATAATATAATGCTAAAACATATAAATAACATTCATACATGATTCACTCCATAACACATATATTTTGGTTACGCAGAAAATCTTGGTTAGAGAGAAAAACTATGGTGGGGATGACACCCACAACTTCACTACTGCAATAATAAAGGTTGCTCGGTTAGAGCTACATGTTTAGCTATTTTTGATAGCTTACCCTGTTAGGAGTATCAAGATCTTTAGATCTACCTTGCTAAAGGATTTTACAACACTTATTCTAAATGTTGCACCTGGTTAAAGGCTTTACAATTTATACACTTTGTTAAAGTCTTTTACCCTGTTAACGGTTTCTCTTACAACTCAAAATATTACAATCAAAATCGTACAAAATATCTGCAACTTCACATCTGAAATGTTATAGCAGATTCTATGTGCTCAAAATGAAATTACCTTGCTTATAGCATACCTCGGTAAATCATAAATTAACTCGGTAAACCTATCTTTTTACTCTGTTCCTTGACTGTTCTTTGAAATCCTTCTCGGTGACCTCTAAATATCTCTATCAATCATAACAGTCATAACACTTAGTTCTTTCCCATGATTTTTCTTTTCACATATGTCTTGCTTCACACACATATTTGATCCTCAATTCATGTTGTATAAATAGATCTCTTGTAATGGTGATCTTGTTCATGCTTCGATCTTACAAACATGATTCATTAAATGAATAACCATGCAAATTATTTCATTAGATAGATGTTCTCAAAATCATACAAAATCTTAAGTGCAATTTCCAATGTGTTAACAGTTCCTTGTTCCTCGATCTTTGTAACACATTTCCACATGTGTCTAGGTTCAATGAATCTGGTAACACGTTTCACTCGGTGTGTATTAACTCGGTATACCATCTTTGTTTCTCGGTAGTCATAGAACGTTACTCGGTAAACAGCTCGGTGTATACTAAACTCTGTGACTTGTAACTTCTGTAACCGACTCCTTTGTGCTTACCGACTGAATATTTTGGTAGTAATAACCGACTAGAGTATATAGAATGACTTTGGACATAAAACTAATGACAACTTAGTAAATAGTAACACTTGGGTTAAAATCCTCACCCCTAAAGTTAAATTTTTATTATGCCTTATTCTCCATAATAAAATCCTTACTACTGACAACTTAAGTAAGAGAGGATTCTTGATCCCAAATAGATGTCATTTGTGTCTCAATACCGAAGAATCTATTTCTCACCTTGTGCTTCACTACCCCTTCATGGTTGAGATTTGGAGTTTGATCTTGAAGAAATGGAAGATAGCTTGGGTGGACCAGATAAGGTGGAAGATTTCTTTGTTCAATGGAAGTGTCCCTCTTCCAACTCTTTTATCAAAATTCTTTGGTCCCTATTGTTTCCCTATGTATCATGGCATGCCTAGAAGGAAAGAAAAAATAGAATCTTTAGGGAATCATTTCATCGAGCTGAGATTGTTTTTGACAAGGTCTGTAGATCAATTAAAGAAAATATGAAGTTAATTTGTAGTGGCATTAACCTGATGAATAATCATGAACAATAAGTACTCAACAGATACTGAGAGGGGGGTGAATCAGTATAGACAAAAACTTCCTTAAACCACTTTGACTGCAAAGACTGCACTAACTGGTATACAGTATCACTGATCTAAAACAGGGCACTACCGGTAAAACACAGTGAGACTATGAAAGACATAAACCGGTAACATCTAGATCATCACAAAACCTAATATCTCATTTCCACTTCACCCATATGCATAAGCAAGTAATACATCAGAAATATAAAGACCACTGGATCAGCATGCTTTACCGCTTAACAGAAAAACACTAAGACATCACATCAAAAAGCATCACACATGACACATTTATTTTTCATGTGGAAACCCAATTGGGAAAAACCACGGTGGGGATGAATACCCACAAGTTGTTCTTTGAACTCTTCTGAAGTCCACTCTGTTAGGAGCCTAGTCCGGTTAAGGACTTTACAATAGGTTCTGCTAGGAACTGATCCTACTAGGGATCACCCAGTTAAGGGATGGCTAAATACCCGGTTAGAGGTTAAAACCATGTTAAAGGTTACCTTGTCAGAGGATTTAAAGAACTCAATGATTTTGAGTCACCCTGTTAAAGGATTTACAAAAATCTTGTTAAAGCTACTCGGTAAAGGGATTTTCCAACTGCTGAAATGGTTAGAAGTCAACATCTAAAACACTAATCTAATAATACCACTCAATGCCAAGGTAGATCCACTTTAGTTCCTTTTCATCTACAATCACACTCTGCAGATCTCTACTCACTGCATCGGTCTGGCAAGAATCAAGTATCTCTTCACTTGGATACACACACAACCATTTGCCAACAACTTCACAATGCAAATCATCGTCGACCTTATAAACAACAATTAGGTTGGTAGCCAAAACCTAAAACCCTAAGCATCTAGGTTAACAATATAGTCGTTCCAATCCTGATCATTTAATCACATTACATAATGTAAAACAATCTTGAATAAATCTCAAGACGTTCTCCATCGTTCGTTCTTTGCCACTTCTGGAAGCTGATAACCCATCACGCGCTCTCCACTGTTTACTGAGACTTTGCACATTCCTGAGGTAGATAGGATCAATCTTCTTCATGCAAGATCCTCAAGGAAATTCTTCACGCGCACAAGCCTAACGTGGCAACATGATTTGATCTTCATTTCAATGCTAACTCATCACAAGATGTCATCGGTTGAATCACACAGACTTGAAATGCATCAACCGGAAACCCTGAAGCTGAGACTACCAACCGGTAGTCATATCAAATGAAACCCCGATACAAACTTTGCATATATCGGTTCACATTTCAGCATACCGGTTCACCATTTCGCATATACCGGTTCACTTCATACCATCATACCGGTTCATACTTTAGCATATTGACATCAATGACAACATACAATATCATCATGTCATCAAACTCTGCACATATGCCAACATAACCATCTTCCTTCCACTTCTATATTTGAGGAGGATAATAGGATATCTATGGAGTGGGGGTTAGAGGATGATATTACCAAAGTCAAAGAAAATAAATCTAGAGACAATGTTGTCTATAATTACCCCCCAGAGAGATGGGTGAAAGTTAATTTTGATGGGGCAGCTAAGGGGAACCCTAGACCTGTTGGAGGGGGGGAGTGGTTAGAGACTCTAGAGGGTTCTGTGTGGCTGTGGTGGCCCTACCTTTGGGGTCCCAGTCCAATCATATAGTTGAAGCTATGGCTTCTATGGAGAGTCTTATAATCATGGAGAAATTGCAATTTAAAAAAGTGTGGATAGAGGGGGATTACTTAAATATTATCAATTGCTTAAAAGGTTTGGCTAAGCCTTCTTGGAAAATTAAAAATATTATTATAAGGGCCCTTAAGATTATTCAAGGCTTTGATAAGTGTGTTACAATGCATACCTATAGGGAAGCAAACAAGGTTACCAACACTTTTGCTAACTTAGGAGTTAAGTTATCGGCCCCTTTTATGTGGCAAGGTGAAAGCAATATGTCTCTAGAGGCTAAGGAGAAATTATTTTTTGATTGTATAAATGGAAAGGCTTCCCCCTTATTATTTCATGATGGCCCTAAGATCAAGCTATTTCATTAATGATGGTTGAGTTGGCAGGAAGTTTCTAGACTGCATGAGGTGGACTACCCCACATGCTTTATGGGCGATTAAGTTTTTTCTCTACCTCGGCTCTTCTATTCTCCATTTTTTGGCAAAGTCTATTTTTTATCTGGTGAAGGAGGTGTGGTTGGAACTGCTAAAACCATGGGGGGCCAATATTAATAGGAATGAGTCGGCTAGCTGTGAAGGTTGGAAGAAGGAACAGAAAGTTTGGAGAAGATTAAAGAAAGCAGGGATAACACGTTATATGGAGAAGCTTCATGGGAAAAAGGACCAGGTTTTCTAAACTCTTCGTCAAGGGATGGAACAATAAGAGAGTCACTCTATTTGGGCAGATGGTGAATTTGGATGAGAAGTTGTTTGCAGAGGTGACAGGGTTGTCGATGGAAGAGGCCAAATTCTTCAGGGATACAAAACTCTCTGACAATGCGGTGAAGACTTTTCCCAAGAACGAAGACAAAAAGGAGAGGCTTGTCAAGCACGACCTGACGTACTTCATTCCCAACTAGGTAAAAAGATTATGGCATAAAATTTTGAAAGCGATTATGGATTTTTTTACGGTTGATGGGAGGTTCACTAAAGTTTAAAGCTACCATTTTATGTTTCTGAATCATTTTAGATGTAAGAACAAGGTTTCCTTTCCCTTTTATACGGTTTCTTCCCTTAATGAAGTTGTTTGGTTGACCATATTAAGAACCCTAAGTTGATCCCTTTGGCTCATCAAGGGTTAATCCTTTTAATTTATGAGCATTTGGAAGCTAGGGTTAACAGGGTTAAGGCTAGTTTGGATGATAAAGAGAAGGATTATATCCCTAGTGATGCTTCGGATGATTTTGAGTCTGATGCCAAGGTCGCTGCCTCTAACCCCCCTAAGAAGAGGGTTAGAATCCCCAAGAACAACAATGATTTTTCATCAGCAGAGGATACCTCTAGCTACAAGGTGAAGCCAAAGGGGAAGGGTAAGAAGATTATTTTATCTGATTCTGATACTAGGGATAAGCAGCATCCCAAAGTTTCAGAAAACCTGGATTTTGAATGGTGCAGGGAACCTCTTGGTTTTGGATTTTGTTTGTTTTTTGTGTGTTGGTATATGGTCCTACACCCTCGAATGATGTTTTGAATCAGTGTGGATCTTTGGAACCTATGAATGTAATAAAGAACCTCTTGTAAGGTCAGTTGGCTCTAGGTCACTTATAAACCTAGTGACCAACTCTGGCCATGGGTTCATATAGGGTAGAAAGTATGTTGTTAAGTTGATCCCTAAGTTTTTTTAGGCTTAGGATTGGTCTACAAGTCCATTAGGGACTTTGGAATGTCAAAATTGAGAAGTTGTCAAAAGATGTAAAAAGTTGCAAAAGTTGCTAAGAAACATTTCCCCACTGATTGGCAAAGACATTCCAACGGTCTTAACAAATTAAAAATTAGTTGTATCTATTGGGGGAAGGCCTATTTGTTCCTTAGAGATCGTCATTGATTTGGTGGGATGATGAATGTGAGAAGTTGGTGGTTTGAATAAAGAAAAACTCAGATTTTGCCCATTTTCACTGGTTTTCCGTACTGTATGATCTGATAAAGAATTGGTTGGCATGAAATTTTGAATTGGTTGGATTGTGGTGTGAGTGCAAGTTCAAATACAAGTGGTCTGACTCGAATTGGTGGAGTCTGGAGCAAGTTGTAGGTAGTTTATCAAAAATTGTCACTCCAGGACCCGATACATAGGGTTTCACCAAAAACATGACCCTAACCTACAAATCCTATTGAGGAACTCATCAGCCCTTTGGGAAATGCAGGTTGAGGGTGTGTATATTGTGATTCCAAAGGGTGGAATTTGGGAGTGTGTTTTGGTGTGGTTTCCACCATACCCTAGGTTAAACAAAACCATGTGTTTAGCCTAAGAGGACTGAGAGAACAGTCACCTAAGGAGAGTTTGGGAACTGGTTTAAAGCTGGTTTTGGTTCATTGGACACCTAAGGAACATTCCCAAGGGGTGATTTAGATTCTTCAACCCCATTATTAAGTAGTTTCTTTGGAAAATAGAACTAATTATGCTGATTAGGTCTGCCAACCCAGTAGGTGCTTAGGGGTGTTGGAGCAAGGTCATAACTCAATCTCTTGGAATTGGGTGGAATTCCCCAAAGGGTACTCTAAAATGGAATTTTTTCCTAGGGTTCTTTGAAAGAAATTTGAATTATTTGAGAAATACCGGTCAAACAGGACTACAAGGAATAGGCCTAATTGAGGGTTCCTTGACTCGGGTGCAGTAGGAAGTCTCCAAACTTGGGTGAAAGGCATAGGATGAGTGTCCTTGGTTTTCAAATAGCCCTAACCCTCCTTAGAAATTTATGTGGCTGATTGAGTACATTTGTGTGGGTAGAACCCTAGTTGTGGGTTGAGATAACCCTTGTCTAGGCTTAAAAGGGTGATTCAAGTCTTCTTACCTTCTTGTTGCCCACTTTGCATCAGGTGGTATCAAAGCCTTAAAGGTTCATAAGGGTGGAAGAAGGAGGTGGTTAAGATGTCAGAAGGAGAAGACACTAGTGATGGAAGAAGTATGACCAACATTGAATTGGCCAAGTTGGTAAGAGAGCAGGCGGCAGCCAACAAAGAGATGAGGAAATAATTGGATAGGTTGAAGAGTAATTTATGGATAAGAAGCAAGGAGACATTGAAGAAGAAGAGGAAGAATGGAATGAGGATGATTCCCTTTTGCAGGCAAGAGAAAGGATACATGCAGATCAAAGAAGTTTCCTTGAAGCCCTTGAGAGAGTAGGTAGCAAAGATGACAAAGCAAGCCTGTCTGTGTTTACTGGGAAGATGAACCCAAAGGAGGTGATGGATTAGTTGGAGGCCTTGGAGAATCACTTTGAGTGTCAAGATGTTCCTAAGAATCAAAAGATGAAGATTGCTAAGTCTAAGATGAAAGGATCTACCCTTAGTTGGTGGAACTTCTTGCAAAATGAGAGAGTAGAAGAGGGAAAGAACCCCATCTCATCATGGAAGAGGATGGTTGCAGAGGTGAAAAGACACTTTGTACTTGAGGATTATGAAGTGAAAATGCACAAGAAGTTTCATAGCCCAATACAAAAGGATTTGGAAGTCAGTGGATACACAAAGGAGTTCCACAAACTGTCCTTGAGAGCAAGGGTGCCAGAGAAGGAAAAGAAAAAGTTGGCAAGATACATGAACGGTCTCAAGTATGCCATTCAAGATGAATTAAGTCTCTTCAATCCGGAGACAATTCACAAATGCTATGAGATGGCACTAAGAGTTGAAGAAAAGTTTAGAAGAAAGGGAGACCAGCAAGGTAGAGGAAGAGGAGGTAACTTTAGAGGAAAAGCTAGATTTGGTGGAAGGAGAACATCTCCTAAACTACAAGGAGAGTCAAGTAATTAGGAATCAGAAGGAGAACCAAGTCACAGGGGTAATTTTGAGGAAGGAGACCAAATTTTTGAGGTAGATTTGGAGGTAAAGGATCCAACGTGTTCACCGGAAGGTGTTTCACATGTAATCAAGTTGGCCATCAGTCATTTAGATGCCTGGAAAAACAAGGCTCTAACAGTCAAGGTGGAGAAAGGAGAGTTCATTTGGAATAGGAGGAGGACACCCAAAGTGTGAACTCACCTTCAAGACATGAATACTCATAACAAGGGGAGTGTCTAATGTTCCAAAGGACCTTCTTGAAGGTACCAACTGTCAAAGAGCCACCACAGAGGAAGACACTGTTTAGAACTACTTGCAAGGTAAGTAGAAAGGTATGTAGAGTCATTGTGGACTCAGGTTCAATGGATAATATTTCTTCAACTGAGATGGTTAGCAACCTTGGATTGAAGAAATTTCCTCATCCTTGCCCCTAAAAAGTCTTTTGGTTGAGCAAAGAGCAGAAAGCCTTGGTAGGTGAACAAGTTTGGGTTGAATTTCAAATAGGTGAATATAGAGACAAGATCTTGTGTGATGTTGCAGAGATGGATGCTTGCCATTTACTCCTTGGAAGACCATGCCAATGTGATGTAGACTCAATACATGATGGGAGGAAAAATGTCTACAAGTTAACTAAAAATGGTGTGCAATACACTATGACTCCACTACCAGATGATGGGAAGGACAGTCACGTTGTGACTAGTGTCATGTTAGTAGGTAAAGAGGAGTTTATGCAGACACTCGAAGAGAAGGGTACCCCATGCTTTTCCATAGTGGTGAAGCCAAGAGAAGAAGTGAGAAATAAAATGGAAGACAAAGTGTAAGAAAGCATTGCAGGTCCTAGGGAAGCGAAGGAATTGTTGGAAAGATACAAGGGTATAGTTGCAGGAAGCAAACCAGAGACCCTGCCACCTTTCAGAGATGTGAGTCACTGTATTGACCTTATACTAGGCTCAACATTGCCCAACAAATCATCATATAAATTGACCCTTGATCAAAATGAAGAACTTGCAAGGCAAGTACATGAGTTGCTAGAAAAGGGATTCATAAGGAAGAGCATTAGCCCTTGTGTTGTCCCTGCAGGATTGGCCCCTAAGAAAGAAGGTACATGGAGATTATGTACGAACTCTAGAGCCATAAATAAGATCACTATCAGGTATAGGTTCCCTATGCCTCGGATAGAGGAATTGATGGACTGTCTAGCATGAGCCAAGTACTATTCTAAGGTGGATTTGAAGAGTGGTTACCATCAAATTAGGATAAGAGAGGGAGATGAGTGGAAGACAGCCTTCAAAACAAATGAAGGACTTTATGAATGGCTAGTTATGACATTTGGCCTCTCAAATGCCCCTAGTACATTCATGAGACTCATGAATGAATTCTTGAAACCTTTTATCAATCATTTTGTTGTTGTGTACTTAGATGATATTCTGATTTTTAGCAAGGATAGGGATGAGCATCTAACACACTTGGATTTGGTATTGAAAAGGTTGAATGAAGAACAGCTGAAGATCAATTTGGAGAAGTGTGTCTTCTTGCAGGAAGAGTTGGTATTTCTTGGTTTCATAATCTCCAAGAGTAATCTCAAGATGGACCTATCCAAGGTGGAAGCAATCCTCAATTGGCCTACCCCTAGAAATGCAAGTGAGGTAAAGAGTTTTCATGGTCTTGAAAGCTTCTATAGGAAGTTTATTAATAATTTTAATGTGTATGTGCACCTATGATTGATACTATTAAGGGGGGTAGAAAATGTCAGTTTGTATGGACTAGTGAAGCAGACAAGTCCTTTGAGTATTTGAAAAGGAGGGTAGCAGAACAACCTATATTGGTTTTACCTGATTTTCATAAGGTTTTCACCATAGAATGTGATGCAAGTAACAAGGTAGTAGGGGGAGTCTTGAGCCAAGAAGGTAGACCAATAGCCTTCCTTAGTGAAAATTTGAATGAGGCTAAACAGAAGTACTCAACCTATGACTTAGAGATGTATGCAAAGGTCCAATCCTTGAGGAAATGGAGGCATTATTTGTTGCCAAAGGAATTTGTAGTTTGTACTGATAACCATGCTCTGAGTTTCTTGAATAGGCAGGACAAGTTGAATCACCGGTATATGAAGTGGATGGAATACCTTCAAGCATTCAATTTCACCATCAAGCACAAGAAAGGAGTAGCAAATAAGGTAGTTGATGCCCTTAGCAGGAGGAACTTGACAGTAAAAGAGATTCAGTTGGAGAGCATAGGCATTAATTCCATGAAGGATATGTACCAAGGAGATGAGGATTTCCAAGAAGCATACCAAGTATGTCAAGAAAAGGGTGTGAAGTACCACAATGAGTTCTCAAATTTTATTCTACGGGAAGGTCTACTTTTCAAGGGAAGTCAAGTTTGCATTCCTAGAGATTCCATGAGGGAAAACATTGTGAAAGAAAAGCATTGTGGGGGATTGGCAGGTCATTTTGGAATTGACAAGACCCTTGAGTTGGTTAAGAGATTCTATTTTTGGCCTAAGATGCACACTGAGATAAGAAAGTATGTGGAAGGTTGTGTGATCTGTCAGAGGGCCAAGGGTAGCAGTTCAAATGCGGGATTGTATAATCCTTTACCCATACCAAGCAAGTTATGGGATTCAGTCAGCATAGACTTTGTGATAGGACTTCCAAAGACTAAACAGGGTCATGATAGCATCTATGTAGTTGTTGACAGATTTTCCAAAATGGCTCACTTTCTACCTTGTAAAATCACACATGATGCATCCCATATAGCAGGTATATTCTTCAAGGAGCTTGTAAGATTACATGGTTTTCCACTGTCAATTATCTCAAATAGGGATTTTAAGTTTCTTGGACTTTTTGGCAAACTCTTTGGAGAAATTTGGGTACCAATTTGTCATTCTCACTAGCCTATCATCCCCAATCTGGTGGACAGACTGAGGTTATCAATAGGTCACTTGGAAACCTATTAAGGTGTCTGACTAAAGATCAAAGAACTACATGGGATTCAATACTTCCTCAAGCAAAATTTGCTTATAATGACTCAGTGAATAGAAGCACTAGTCACAGTCCTTTTGAGTTAGTGTATTGATCACACCCTAGAGGTGTATTGGAGCTGAGAGATGTCAAAGACTTGGACAAAAGAAGTGCACAAGATGAGGACTTTGCAGAAGTAATAAGGGATATCCATCAACAATTCAAGGATAGGTTAGAACAAACCTCAGATAAGTACAAGCATGCAGCAAATAAGAAAAGGAGAGATTTACAGTTTAAGGTTGGAGATATGGTGATGATTCATCTCAAGAAGGAGAGCCTCCCTAAGGATAAATACACCAAGTTGATGATGAAGAATATAGGTCCTTTTAAGATCATTCAAAAGTGTGACAACAATGCCTACAAGATTGATCTCCCACTGGACATTGGTCTCTCTAACACTTTCAATGTTTTAGATATCTATGCATATAAAGGTCTTGTTATTGATGTGTGTGATGTAGGTCTAGATGATTCCAGTAGGGAAGAGATGTTACAAGACCTACATAAGAAGCCCAAGCTTGCAGTTGAGCATGTACTTGATAGGAGGGTGAGTAAGAAAACAAGGAGGCATACTTATTATGATTATCTGGTCCAGTGGAAGGACAAACCCTTAGAAGATGCAACCTGGATGATAGAGCAAGCTTTGGAGAAGATTGGATGCAAGGTTCCAGACTTGCCCACTCAACAGACTTCATTTTCTGCTAACCCCAGGAGTATGGTGCAGGGCACCTCTTGGTTTTGCATTTTGCTTGTTGTTTGTGTGTTGGTATATGTTCCTACACCCTAGAATGATGTTTTGAATCAGTGTGGATCTTTGGAACCTATGAATGTAATAAAGAGCCTCTTGTAAGGTCAGTTGGCTCTAGGTCACTTATAAACCTAGTGACCAAATCTGACCATGGCTTCATCTAGGGTAGGAGGTATGTTTTTAAGTTGTTCCCTAAGTTGTTTTAGGCTTAGGATTGGTCTACAAGTCCATTAGGGACTTTGGAATGTCAAAATTGAGAAGTTGTCAAAAGAAAAAGTTGCTAAGCAACATTTCCCCACCGATTGACAAAGAAGTTCCAACGGTCTTAACAAATTGAAAATCAGTTGTAGCCATTTGGGGAAGGCCTATTTGTGCCTTAGAGATCATCGGTGAGTTGGTGGGATGATGAATGTGAGAAGTTGGTGGTTTGAATAAATTAAAACTCAGATTTTGCCCATTTTCACTGGTTTTCCATACTGTACGATCTGATAGAGAATTGGTTGGCATTAAATTTTGAATTGGTTGGATTTTGGTGTGAGTGCAAATTCTAATGCAAGTGGTATGACTTGAATTGGTGGATTCTGGAGCAAGTTGTAGGCAGTTTATCAAAAATTGTCACTTCGGGACCTGGTACATAAGGTTTCACCAAAAACATGACCCTAACCTGCAAATCCTATTGAGGAACTCATCATCCCTTTGGTTAATTTAGGTTGAGGGTTTTTACATATTGTGATTCCAAAGGGGTGTAATCTGGGAGTGAGTTTTGGTGTGGTATCCACCATACCCTAGGTTAAACAAAACCATGTGTTTAGCCTAGCCTTGAGGAGGAATGAGAGAACAGTCACCTAAGGAAAGTTTTGGAACTAGTTTAAAGGTTTTTTTGGTTCATTAGAAACCTAACGAACATTCCCAAGGGGGGTGCTAGATTCTGCAACCCAATTCTTAAGTAGTTGCTTTGGAAAACAGACCTAATTAGGCCTATTAGGTCTACCAACCCAATAGGTGCTTAGGGGTGCTAGAGCACGTTCATAACTCTATCTCTTGGAACTGGGTGGAATTCCCAAAAGGGTACTCCGAAATGTAATTTTTTCCAAGGATTCTTTGAAATAAATTTGAATTATTTGAGAAATACCAGTCAGACAGGGCTACAAGGAATAGGCCTAATTGGGGGTTCCTTGACCCAGGTGCAATAGGAAGTCTCAAAACTTGGGTGAAAGGCATAGGATGAGTGTCCTTGGTTGTCAAAAAGGCCCTAACCCTCCTTATAAATTGATGTGGTTGATTGAGTACATTTGTGTGTGGGTAGAACCCTAGTTGTGGGTTGAGATAACCCTTGTCTAGGCTTAAAAGGGTGATTTGTGTCTTCTTACCTTCCTGTTTCCCACTCTACATCACTGAACCAATGGACTTGAATTCTTAGGACTTACAAGACAAGCCTGAAATGATGTTTGATATCCTAGGAACTGTTGGAAGTACCTCGGTTGATATGTGTCGATTCCAACGTTGGGTGTTTCATGAAATTAAGACTATGCATCTTAAGCAGAGAACTTCCTTAGCTAAAATGGAAAGGATTGAAGGGGTTGTGGAGAAAGAGGATCAAGCTAGAACAAAGGAATAGGGGAAAGGAAGTGTTTCTGAAAGCAATGAGTGTGCCTTGTGGAAAGAAGATGAAAAAAGAATGATGTTGGATTGCCTTCATAAAATGGTGAGGGTATAGAGCTTTTTAAGTATAGATATGATGAGAAGTTTGGGGAGATCAGCCTGAAAAATGCAAAAAATTAAGACTACCCTTAAGAAGATAATGGAGAATAGTGCAGCTAAGATGAGAGTGTTTGCTACCAATATGTCGGCTATGGTGGCTAGATTGGAGAAAATGTACAATGATAGGGGCTTCATGGATCCGGAGATGGATGTTGGGGTCTCTAGCTCCAAGGATATCTCTCACTCCACGAGGAGGACTAGACAAAGTACCAAGGTTGTGGAGGCACCTATGCCTCAGGATCTTCTTGACCTCAAGGAAGCTACAAAGACCATGTTAATGCTAGAAAATGAGGCTACTAATAGTCTCAATATTTTCATGAAGCTAGGTGGTAGTTTTTTGTTACTTTTTTGCAAGTATCTCGCTGGTTGTTTGTTGTCTTTTCCTCGGGCTGTTGTGTTTATGTTATCCTTCTCTCTTGCAGCCTATTCTATTTTACTATTGTTAATTCTGATCTAGATACTTTATTGATCTATCTTTGGAATTTATGTATGGGGTATCGAGTTCCCTCAAAACCTATTTTTGCTTAATCAAAAACATAATTTGAAGTTAAATACTCATGACACGCCTATTAATATTTCATTTTATTTTCATGAGACCTCACACTAATTCACAACAATAATATACAAAATAACATATCCATTTCATACTTTATCTCTCTATTCACTTTTAATAATTTCGTAAATTCAACAAACTATAAGGAAATTTATCATTTAATAACATGTTATGCTAAAATTCATTAGATAAGCACACCTTTCCAAGATCCAATTACAAGAAGGTAATAACATCATTGCTAAATATTTTTATTTGGTCAAACACAACATTCATATTTCACCCAAAGCATTAAGATATTATATCTCTTAAAAAGCGTGAAGATCTCTTCCAAGGTTATAACATCCATCTTTTCAAAGCAGCAAGATCATACAAGAATGATTTCCTCTTTTATAAGCACAACTCTTAACTTGCAATGCATCTTCGTTACTCTACAAACAAAATTTATCCTATACAAGACTTTCTAACATTTGTTGAGACATGGACCAGCTAAGACTCGAACCTAGGACCTTCCATATGTTGCTGGAGTGCTCTACCACTGAGCTATTGGCCCCTCTTGGACCAGTCCATCATCGGTCCGGGTGTGGCTTATTTCCAACACCAACACCCCCCCTTAAGCCACACCTCTCATGTGCCTGGGGCTCCTAGCCTGGACCTAGCTCTGATACCATGTAAATGTATTTCAATTTTCAATTCAAGGTGCAAGTTATATTCAAAGTAATTTTCCTTTAAGTATACGTTATTTCACAATATAATAAATCTGATTTATTTTCTTTGTTGCAGGTGGACAGAGAGCATTAATGTTTTCTATGTTCTCTCCACAAAATTTTATTGGTGTATATATATCATGGAGGGGACCGATCAAGTGGTACCTTGATCGATCATGTCCTTTGGACATGACCGACCAAGATACCCCTTGGTCGTATCCCTCCATAACCGATTTCTTAATCGGTGTCATCACATATGCAAATGAACCGATATCATTTCGGTTATTAATAACACTAATCAGATGGTAATCGGTGGCAATATTAATCGGTGGCACTATTAATCGGTTTAAACCCGATAACTTAAGTTAGTCGGTTATCAATTAATTTGGACATGATCGATCAAGGTACCACTTGGTCGTATCCCTCCATAACCGATTTCTTAATCGGTGTCATCACATATGCAAATGAACCGATATCATTTTGGTTATTAATAACACTAATCAGATGGTAATCAGTGGCAATATTAATCGGTGGCACTATTAATCGGTTTAAACCCGATAACTTAAGTTAGTCGGTTATCAATTAATTTACCTCGATAACATTAGTTAGTCAGTGGAATGCATTAAGCCCGATCACTATAAATTCGGTGGCTATTAAAGTGGTAACCCGATAATAAATCGAGAGGGTTAGAATAAGACCCGATCATTATCGGTTTATCAGTTTAATAGTTTGCACTCAATCAGTTTGCATGAGTAACATAATTGATAAATGTTGTAATAGAATAAGGAGAACAATTATAGATAAAGGAATAATCAGTGAGATCTGAATTTATCTATCGATGAGATAGATGATTGAATGGGAGACTTCATTTATCTCCCATTCAATCATTTATCTTACCGAAGCTATTATGTATCAACACTCCTTCTTAGCTTGGGAAGATTAATAACAGACAAAGTGTCTAGCATCACATTTCTCTTGATGACCAATATTCCTTATGTAGTTTATAATCTCATTCTCCAAGGATTCATATCATCTGAACACATGACATGAAGTATCATCAAAACATATGATACAAGTAACCATATCACCTAAGCACATAACATGGAGTATCACCTAAACACGTGATACAATAAATTCATCACTTTGTGATGATATGATATCACCTAAGCACGTGATATCAATATTGCAAAATAAGCAATACTAAGGATTAACATATGAGAATAATTAAATTCTCAACAGATCCACATTGTGGTATGTGCACTAACATCTTTCTAAATGTTTTACCACAATCATAATCATGGCACATCCATGACATACCAAAAATCACACATGATAACTAGTTTGATTATTATAAGATCGTCACCTTATAATGTCTATATACAAGTGTTCATTATCTGAGAGATCGTCACCTCTTAGAAATGAACACAGGGGGTTGAACCCATAAAAGTCCTAACATGACAAAGAAGTTTACACATTAAACATCTTATTGATATGTAAGTACATATTACAAAGCAAATTACCTTTCTATCATACCCAAGCCTTTTTCTGAAGTGTTCAACCTTTACTCTGGAAAGTGGTTTGGTAAGAATATCTGTTGTTTGATCTCTTGTATAAATATATTCCAACTGAATCACATTCCTGTCTACCATATCTCGTACATAATGGTATGGAATCTCAATGTGCTTGGATCTATCATGGAACACCAGATTTACTGAAAGTTTTATGCAGCTCTGGTTGTCACAATGGATAACAGTAGGTTTCATTGGTTCACTGAATAATCCTACAAGCAACTTCTTGAGCCATACTCCTTCTCAAGAAGCCATGGAAGCTGCAATGTATTTGGCCTCAGTGGAACTCTCTGCTACTAAAGACTGCTTTTTGCTGATCCAAGATATCATGGTTGAACCTATACTGAAACAACATCTTGAGGTGCTTTTCCTATTAGTCACACTTCTAGCCTAATCTGAGTCTGTGAATTCATGTAGATCTAGATCAACTCTCTCATATTTGAGACCAAGGTTTAGAGTACCTTGTAGATATCTCATAATGTGTTTTACTGCTATCAGGTGTATCTCCTTTGGCTCATGCATAAACTGACTCAATCCATTAACTGCATAACAGATATCTGGTCTTGTATTTACTAGATACATCAGAGACCCAATTATTTGTCTGTAGTGAGTAGGATCGGTGGGTTGTGACTCTGTTGTTGCTTCCTTAAGTTTATGAAGATTTGTTTCCATTGGAGAGGTCATGGGTCTGCATTTTATCATTCCAAATCTCTTCAAAATGTCCAAGGTATACTTTCCTTGGTTTAGTGTAATGCTATCATAATTTTGCCATACTTCCAAGCCTAGGAAGTAATGAAGGAGTTCCAAGTCCTTCATGTCAAATTCTTTAGAAAGATCTTTCTTGCATTGATCTATAAGGTGATCTTCTCCTGTGATTAATAAATCATCAACATATAAAATCAATATTAGTATATCACCTTTGTTTTTCTTATAGTAGAGATTAGGATCTGCATCATTCTTAGAGAAGCCTAGTTTTGAGATATAAGTATCAATTCTTTCATACCAGGCCCTGGGAGCCTGTTTAATCCCATAGAGAGCTTTCTTGAGTCTACACACATGAGACTCTGCATCATGAGTCTCAAACCCTTCAGGTTGCTCTACATATACTTCTTCTAAGATCTCACCATTAAGGAATGTTGTCTTAACATCCATTTGATGAACTTTCCATCCCTTTGTTGTTGCAATGGCTAAGACGGCTCTTACTTTCACCATAGGCAACCAAAGATATCAACTTTAAACAATACCAATGGTTTGCCGCTACAACTGATAAATTGCATATAGGATATAATGATGTAGATGACAATGCATACCAGACACGACAGTAAAATATATCTTTATTCGCACATGTACCGCCAAGGAAGTAGTACAATATAGTCAGGTCTATTGTAATTCTTGGCTGACCATCTCTGGTCTCTTCTTTGTAATAATTGCATGTGCGAATAAAGATATATTTTACTGTCGTGTCTGGTATGCATTGTCATCTACATCATTATATCCTCAGCCAAAAATTGTAGGGCGGCTGGGGGGTTTGAAGGGGCCCTTTGACATAGTAGGGGGGAGGTAGCTCGATTGGGCGAGGGTAGCTAAAATGGAAAGGATTGAAGGGGTTGTGGAGAAAGAGGGTCAAGTGAGAACAAAGGAATAGGGGAAAGGAAGTGTTTCTGAAAGCAATGAGTGTGCCTTGTGGAGGTAGCTCACAAATAGTTCACAAATGCTATGAGACCCCAACTAATAGCATAAGGAAGAGCATTAGCCCTTGTGTTGTCCCTGCAGGATTGGCCCCTAAGAAAGAAGGTACATGGAGATTATGTATGGACTCTAGAGCCATAAATAAGATCACTATCAGGTATAGGTTCCCTATGCCTCGGATAGAGGAATTGATGGACTGTCTAGCATGAGCCAAGTACTACTCTAAGGTGGATTTGAAGAGTGGTTACCATCAAATTAGGATAAGAGAGGGAGATGAGTGGAAGACAGCCTTCAAAACAAATGAAGGACTTTATGAATGGCTAGTTATGACATTTGGCCTCTCAAATGCCCCTAGTACATTCATGAGACTCATGAATGAATTCTTGAAACCTTTTATCAATCATTTTGTTGTTGTGTACTTAGATGATATTCTGATTTTTAGCAAGGATAGGGATGAGCATCTAACACACTTGGATTTGGTATTGAAAAGGTTGAATGAAGAATAGCTGAAGATCAATTTGGAGAAGTGTGTCTTCTTGCAGGAAGAGTTGGTATTTCTTGGTTTCGTAATCTCCAAGAGTAATCTCAAGGGCTAGTAAAAAAGTTTAAGGAAAAGGGAAAACACTCAATGAGAAACACTTTTCAACATGTTGACCTATTTTGAACTATCTCAGATCAGTTATCATCATAGGACACACAATCTATGGGTAGGAAAAGGTAAAATACACATTGAAAACTAAGGTGCTGACAAGTACTATTACTCTTCCTAAAATTAGCCACTTGCCTTAGACAAAGCATTTTACGTGATGGTTGGAAAGTTACAAAAAGCACATTGTAATTACAGCAGTAATTATTAATATTATAGTTATTACAACATTATCTAAATTACACACTTTGAGGAGAAAGTGGGGCATTCACTCTTCTCTTCATCTGATCTCATCTATTCACACTCAATGCCTCTATGAGGAAATACCAATTGAAGGTGATTTGACATGCATTAGTAATCTAAAGTTGAAATTATAATAGATTTAGAATTGTTGCACTTGAGGTTTGTGTACCACTGACTGGCAGTAGTTAATTGTGTGCAACTCACAATCAGGCTTGAGTTTAGAGATTCTTTCCATAGAGGACATCCTACTATTGGGAGATTACATATGTGCTTTTTGTAAGTTCATTCTCACTATTCTTGCTGATGTAATTCCAATGGCAATCGAAACACTTTAATTCCCTCCAAATCTTGAATTCATGAAGTTACTTCAAATGTGAAATTCGCTCCAATTTCTCTTACTCACGAAGTACATTTTGTATAAAGTTCACTTCATTTTATTGATTCATGAAGTTATAAAATCGCTCCAAAATGGCAGCTCATGAAGTTACAAAATTCGCTCCAAAACAACAACATGAAGTTGTAAATTTTGATCTAAAGGGTATGCACATGAAGTCTTCAAACTATTCAAACCTAAAGTTTGCTCCATCACTCCAACTCATGAAGTTGCTTCAAATGTGAAATTTGCTCCAAAAGTCTCCAACCTAAAGTTCACTTTTGATTATCAACTCATCAATCACGAAGCTAATTCATCCTCGTCATATGTTGATCTCTAGTCACTAAAAGCGTCCACTTCTAAACAAGTTGAGATCAAGGCTAAGGTCAAAGATAAAGGAATGGGAGAATACAGTTTACAACAATCTGATGCAGTCAAGGTAGGGAGATCCAATAATCCTATGGCTACAAATTTGGCCTTGTGTTTTTCAATACTGCCATCTGCAACATGTTTGATCTTAAAAAGCCATTTGGAAGAAACAACAGATTTTCTAGTTGGCCTAGAAACAATTTCCCAAACATCATTCTTCATTATGGACTGATATTCCTCAGACATGGCACCCTTCCATATTTGATGTTTAAGTGCATATGATACACTGTTAGGTTTAGCTTTTGAAAGATCATTCATAAGGGCAACATAGCTAATGAATTTGTTAGGACTTTTGCTTTCTCTGAAGGTTCCTGAAGGAGCAGCATACTTTTGAGCTTCTTCTACAGTTTTGGTGGCCCATAGTGGTATTTTCTTGAGATTTTCTCTAGGTGAGTTTTGAGTTTCATCTTCATTTTCCTCAAGATTCTCCCTCTGAAGCTCAGGAGCTCTTCATCTGTGCTAGGGGTAGGAATGTAGGCTTCAGGTTCTATTGAGCTTTGGGATCTTTTGAAGGCTAAGTCTTCTTCAAATATTACATCCCTACTCAGTTCAATATTCCTTTGACCAGGTATATAGATTTTGTAGGCCTTGGATGTTTCACTATATCCTAAAAGTATTCCCCTTTTTCCAGAAGGCTCTAATTTTAATCTTTTCTCCTTAGGTACATGAATATATACAGGGCACCCAAATATCCTAAGGTGGTTGATATCTGGCTTTGTTTTAGTAAAGACTTCCTCAGGGGTTTTATCTTCAAGATGAGAGTGAGGACATCTATATTGTATATATATAGCAGTGCTGGTTGCTTCTGCCCAAAGATTTGTATTTAGATTCTGATCAAGAATCATGGCTTTGGCAGCTTCTACAATTGTCCTATTTTTCCTCTTAGCTACCCCATTTTGTTGAGGGTTATAAGGTATAGTAAGCTCCCTCTTAATCCCAGTATTTTTACAAAAATCCTTAAACAAATCTGAGGTGTATTCCCCCCATTGTCAGTTCTTAAGGTTTTAATTTTATTTCTTGATTAGTTTTCTGTTAGTGATTTAAATTCCTTAAACCTATTAAGGATCTCTTCTAGCTCTTTACATTTCATAAAGTAGATTCAAGTTTTCCTAGAGTAGTCATCAATAAATATTACCTAATACAAAAATCCCCCCAAAGATGGTACGGACATAGGTCCACAAACATCAGAATGAACTAACTCTAAAACTTTGCTTGTTTTCCTAGTACTATTTTGAAAAACACCCTTAGTATTTCTACCTAGGGCACATCCCTTGCATGCCCCTGAATGATATTGCTTTAACTTAGGTAGACCTGTGACAAGGATTCCCATTGATGATAAAGCTCTAAAATTTAGGTGACCTAGTCTTCTATGCCAAATTTCATTAACATCTGTAGCTTCATGGATTAGGGCTAGGTTGGGCTCTTTGCATAGCTCATACAAGTAGCCTTGTCTTTGACCAATGGTTTTAGCTTTCTTGATAGATGAATTCCTTGGCCAAGCCAACACTCTGTTGCCCATGAAGGTAACTTTGTACCCATTATTCTCTAGTGTTGATATAGAGAGTAGATTTCTCTTGATGTCTAGGACATATAATACTCCTTTAAGTTGCAATGATACGCCTGACTTCAGTTTGATGTTGCAGGTTCCAACTCCTCTGACTGGATGTGTTGAGTCATCTCTGATAGTCACTTTCTCATCATTCTCCTCTATCATGGAGTCTACCACTTCTCTAAACCATGTAATGTGTCTGGATGAGCCACTGTCGATCACCCAGGAGTTAACTTTGTTTGATTTTTGGTTTGTAAGTGCTAAGTAGAGTACATACTTCTCAGAGTCATCTTCCCTTTTAGATTTTCCTGCTTTGGCAAATGTGGCTTGTTGTTTGGTTCTTTCCAGACATTTGGCAACATAGTGTCCGAATTTGTCACACCTGTAACATTGAATATGTGAAAGATCCTTCTTGGAGGTTTTCTTGCCATGATGACCTTTCCTCTTCTTAAATTGTTTCTGCTTGCTTTTCTTATTAGAGTTTGTATTTAGGACTTGAAGATCTTCATCTATATTCTTTTGTTTGATCCCTTTCTTATTTAACCTTGATTCTTCTTGGAGACAGACTACCCTTAGCCTTTCAAACTTTGGAAATTTAGCCCTTGCACTGATGCCTTGGACAAATGTTTCCCATATACTAGGCAACCCATCTAGAGCAATGAGTGTTAATTCTTTGCTTTGGATCTCATATCCAAGGGTTGCTAGCTCATCCCTTATGGCTGATATCCGCATGAAGTAGGCATTGACTAACTCCCCTTTGATCATAGCTATATGATTTATTTATCTCTTTAAAGCCAAGGTTCTACTTGCATTGGATATCTCAAATGCATCTTCAAGTGCTTTGAACATGTTGTAGGCCGTTTCATGTTTCCTTATGATGGGCATAATATTATTCCTCACCCCATCAACTATGATTTTGATGGATTTTTCATTTCCCTCTATCCAAGTTGCTTTGTCAGGTTCAGTCTCAGGTTCTGTAGTTTCAGCTTTTACAAATGATTCAACTTTATTTTCTCGTAGAATCATCTTAATTCTAAACTTCCATGCTAAGAATCCAATGCCTCCTCCAATTCTATCTTTGAATCTGATAGTGTTGGCCATTTGGAGAAATGTGATGTTGGATATATGCTTGTCTTAAATTTTCCACAAAATTGAATAGCCTCAAGTTCAATTTAACTATACCAGTCCATCGTCAGTTCGGGTGTGGCTTATTTCCAACACCAACACCCCCCTTAAGCCACACCTCTCGTATGCCTGGGGCTCCTAGCCTAAACCTATCTCTGATACCATGTTGAGACATGGACTAGCTAGGACTCGAACCTAGGACCTTCCATATGTTGCTGGAGTGCTCTACCACTGAGCTTCTGGCCCCTCTTGGACCAATCCATCATCAGTCCGGGTGTGGCTTATTTCCAACACCAATAACATTATCATGCAAAATGCATTCCTCTAATTTACTCATTTCATATGGTCAACAATGCAATAAGGAACTTACGAAAACTTGCTTAAATCACACATTTCTTTTATACATATCATATAATATTCATAAGAAAACACTCAAATATTCTAATTGATATAAACTATACCACCAAGTAGTATCCTTATTAATTCATATATTTAGATAGAGAGGAGAGAGAGAGAGAGATTCCAATCAAGAAATATTTATCATATGTATCCGCAAGAGTCTCCTTGGGACCAATTTCACCAAATATGCAATTGGCCATCGGCCTTGCATATTTGGAGTTGGTCGATAATTAATAAAGTATGATGCATTTATTTGGAAAACAAATATATATTTATTAAGGGGGGCCGACTTTTGGAGAAATCCACCACCCTTATGAAAGGTCATCGTGCTCTAATGCAGGGTGGTCTTGGTTCGAAGGGAGCCGACTCTTGATAAAGAGTCACCTTTGCTCGACTATAAAGGGAGATCGATTCTCCTCTCCTTGGCAATAATATACACACACAATCACAGTTTGCACATTCAAGGAAGATCGAATATCATACACAATAGTTCAAATAATATTCACTACAATTCAATCATACACAGCAGATCGGATTATCACCACCAACAGTTCGTGTAACATCATGTGTGGATTGTTTCATACATCTAGCTTCAAGGGGTGAAGCGATTTTTTGTAAGGGCATCTTTCTATTTTATTAGTATAATAAGAGACATTTGTTGTTGGGCTTTTTCTTCCTCATGTTGGAGGGTTTTCCTAGGGTATATGCTATGCAAATTTGATTGAATTGTCTTATATCTGCATTCTATTAATTAGATCATAAAATTAACATGGTAACAGAGCAGGTTTAAGAAGATCGTGATCAGATTTCTCTAAAGAAGCGAAGTTCTATATTCTTCTTCTCATCCTAACGAGTAATTCTTAGTGTCAATATGGTGAATGGAATTAAGGTTGAAGATAGGCTTGAAGGTGACACAAACTTCACTTCATGGAAATATAGAATTCTAATTGCACTAGAAGAAAATGATCCTCTTGAGTTCTTCGAAAAAGATGATATATCTAAACCAATCGATGAAGCCAAGAAACTTCAAATGAAGAAGAAGATGTTGATTGATTCAATGAAGAATCATTTAGTGTCTCTTATCTCCAAGATGTCAACTGCTAGAGATATGTTCAAAACCTTGGAAGGACTTTATGAGATCAACAACACTAGTAGAGTCTTTCTCTAAGGCAACAACTTCATCAAATCAAGATGGTGAAAGGAGAATCAGTCATATCATACTTCATGAAGATTACTGAGTTAAGAGATCAACTAAGCGCCATTGGAGATCAAGTTGTGGACAAAGACCTAGTCATGTTGGCATTGAATGGTCTTCCTCAATCTTGGGAACCATTTATTCAGAGTGTTAGTGGGAGATCCAAATTTCCAAAGTTTGATCGTCTTCATGCAGATTGTATCCAAGAAGAATCTAGATTGGTTGCAAGGGGAAATGGCCAAAATTATCACAATGAACACAATCATGTTATAGTCACTCAAACTACAAAGAAGAAAGGAAGAGATGGGAGAAAAGGCAACTTCAAAAGAAACAAAGATAGAAGTTCGGTTTCCGCACCTAATTCTAAGAAGAAAAAAGATCTCTCCCACATCCAGTGTTTTAGATGTGACAAGTATTGCCACTATGCAAGAGATTGTTTGACAAGGCCAAAGCAACATGCCTCTATGGCGAATGTTGGTAAAGTATCTCCTCAAAAGGAATCTAGGAACAACCAAGAAGGGTTTCTATTCATTTCTACCCTATCTAGCAATGTTCCAACCAATAGCAACACTTAGTTGATTGATAGTGGTGCTTCTCAACACATCACGGGTTATAGGGAACATATTTAAAACTTGGTGGAAAGAAAGACCAATCTTCAAGTGATAATTGGAGATGATGCATGCTACTCAGTGAAAGGCTCTAGATCTACTTCTCTCAACTTAGAATTTGGCATCCCTATCCACCTAAATGATGACGTGTTCGTACTAGGAATCAAGAGGAACCTTGTCTCCATTTCAGCCTTGGAAGACAAAGGTTATCAAGTTGAATTTTTTAGAAGGGAAAGTTATTGCTTGGCTAAATAACTCTAGTATCAAGATAGCACATGTGATTGGGAACCGGCATGAGATTCTATACAAGCTTTCCATTCATCCAGTTCAAGCACTTCTGCATGACTCTTCCAGTTCTAGCGAGCTATGGCAAAGAAGACTTTCTCATCTACACTACAAGGCCCTTCCATCATTGGAGAAAATGGTTAAAGGTTTACCTAAGCTCAACCATGAGCATGATGGCACTTGTAAAGGTTGTGCCATGGGTAAACATAATAAGAGTCCATTTCATAGTAGTGAAAGTAGGTCAAAAAGTATATTAGATATTGTACATTCTAATTTATGTGGTCCTATGTCAATAGCATCCCTAAGTAGATCAATAGCATCCGTAAGTAGATTTTTGTATTATGTAATTTTCATAGATGATTACTCTAGGAAGACATGGATTTATTTTTTGAAGTCTAAAGAGTCTGAAGAAGTCCTAGATAGATTTAAAGAGCTTAAGGCCCAAGTAGAAAACTTGTCTGGAAAGAGGATTAAAGTCTTAAGGTCAGATAATGTTGGTGAATACACTTGAAGATGCTTTTGTAATTTCTGCATTAAGGAAGGAATTGAGAGGGAGCTTTGTGTTCCTTATAACCCACAACAAAATGGGGTTGCAAAAAGAAAGAACAGATCCATAGTTCAAGAAGCTAAAGCCATGATTCATGACCAAGACTTGCAAACCTTTCTTTGGAAAGAAGCTTCCAAAACAGCAATATATGTTCAAAATAGATGTCCTCATCGGATATTGCAGAATATGACTCTAGAAGAAGACTTTTCAGGGATTAATCCTGAAGTTGGTCATTTGAGAATCTTTGGTTTTCCAATGTATGTCCATGTACCTAAAGATAAAATAACCAAGTTGGAACCTTCTGGCAAGAGAGGAATATTTGTGGGCTATAGTGAAACTTCAAAAGCCTACAGGATTTACATTCCATGACATAAACAAAATAGAGGTTAGCATACATGTTACATTTGAGGAAGATGTTGCATTCAGAAGATCTAAAGGTTCATGCATGGAGATAGATGGTGATGACCCAAAAACTCCTCAAGACGTGGATGTTGATCATACTCCTGAGATTTGGAGGGAGTCTATTGAACCAGTAGAGACTATTGATCCAATTGAACCCTTGGAACCTATGGTCCAAGAGACATTTTCATAATAAATTAGAGACATCTTTGGGTTAAAAAAACTACACAAGAGGTAGAAAAGTTTGCAGCTCCTAGAGGCACATTCAGAGAAAGTAAAAGACCTCATAAATTTTCAAGCTATGTTGCATTAATGAGTAATGTCATTGAACCTGAACCTTCAAGTGTTGAGGAAGCTTCAAGTCAGCATGTATGGAGAGATGCTATGGATGAAGAATATCAATCCATTATTAAGAGTGATATTTGGGACATTGTTCCAAGACTTGAACTAAAAATAGTTGTATCTTCCAAATGGATCTTCAAGATCAAGCATGCAACTGATGGAAGTATTAAGAAGTACAAAGAAAGATTTGTGGCTAGAGGATTATCTCAGAAAGAGGGAATATATTATGAGGAGACATTTGCTCTGTTTGCTTGCTATGCATTCGTTAGGACTATCATTGCCATTACAATTGCAAAGGGATGGAAGCTACATCAGATGGATGTGAAGGCACCATTCCTTAATGGTGTGATTGAAGAGGAGGTTTACATTGAGAAACCTGATGGTTTTGTCATTCATGGGAAGGAGTCTCATGTTTGCAGACAAAAAAAGGCTTTATATGGCCTTAAGAAGGCTCCTCGTTCTTGGTATGAGAGGATTGATCGATACTTGATGGGCTTGGGGTTCTTCAAGAATGATGCAGATCCAAATCTTTACTTCAAGGTAATTGATGGTGAGGCTCTTATACTAGTTATTTATGTTGATGATTTATTTATTACTGGAGAAGATCATCTCATTGACAAATGTAAGAAAGATTTAGCTTCTAATCTTGAGGAAGGACCTAGGTCTTATGCACTACTTTCTAGGATTGGAGGTATGGAAAAGACCTAGTGAGATTATTCTAAGTCAAGGGAAAAGTACCATAGATATCTTGAATATATTTAGAATGATGGACTGCAAGTATTTGTCTACACCTATGGAGACAAATTTGAAGAAGTTGAGTGAGTCTGTAGCTAGTTCAGATTTGCTAGATCCTACCATGTACAGACAGTTGATTGGTCCATTGATATATCTAGTCAATACTAGACCTGACATTTGTTATGCAATGAGTGCTCTCAATAAGTTTATGTGTGAACCAAGACATATTCATCTAATTATAGCAAAACATATATTGAGGTACTTATGTGGCACTGTAGGATATGGGTTGAGATATATTTCCACTACAAATCTAAATCTGCAAGGATATTCTGATTCTGATTGGGCAGGGAGTGTTACTGATTGGAAGAGCACCTTAGGTTGTTGCTTCAGTTTAGGGTCTTCTATTGTTTCTTGGTGTAGCAAAAAGAATCCTTCAGTGGCACTAAGCACCGTAGAAGCAGAGTACATTGCAGCATGTGTGGCAGCTTGAGAAGCAGTGTGGCTTCGGAAGCTCCTTGCAGGATTGTTTGGACAATTGATGGAGCTTATTGTCATTCATTGTGATAATCAAAGTTTTGTGAAACTTTTTGTCAACCCTATGTTTCATGATAGACCAAAACATGTGGAGATCAAATACCACTACATTTGAGATATGGTTCTAAGGAACGCCATTTAGCTGAGGTACATTAGCACTGATAATCAGATGGCCAATATTCTCACCAAGCCCCTTGCCAAAGTGAAGTTTGTGTATTTTTTGAGACAAGCTTGGAGTTATGGAGAATGAATCCCTTGGTGAGAGAGAGTCTCAACATCAGTGATTTCTTGAGATGTACTTTAATGCATTCTTCTTTGTGAGGGAGAATTTTGAGGTGCAAGCCCTTGTTAATGCATTCTTCTCTGTGAGAGATAAGTTTGAGGTGCAAGCCCTTGTTAATGCATTCTTCTCTATGAGAGAGAAGTTTGAGGTGAAAGCCCTTCTACCACCCTATGGGAGTAGCCATGATGGATGTCATGTTGAGAGACTCCATGACAACATCACTTGTGTTTATTCACCCTCTGGGAGTAACCATGGTGAATGTCATGATGAGATTATGGAATCACGTTAAGTGACTCTATGATGGACACTTGTCTACATATCCATATCCATACATGGGAGTATCCATGATGGATGTCACCACGTTGAGTGCCTCCGTGATGAACTTTGTTTCACCCTCTAGGAGTAGCCATGGTGAATTCCATTCCATGACACATATATTAGCAAGGATTCCTCTCTAGCTAAGAGGGAGTGTTGTCGTCTGTATCTGCGAGAGTCTTTTTGGGGCCGATTTCACCAAATATGCAATTGGCCATCGACCTTGCATATTTGGAGTTGGCCGATAATTAATAAACTATGATACATTTGTTTGGAAAACAAATATATATTTATTAAGGGGGGCCGACTTTTGGAGAATTTTGCCACCCTTATGAAAGGTCACCATGCTCTAATGAAGGGTGGTCTTGGTTTGAAGGGAAACAACTAATGCTAAGTTCATTTTAAAACACCAAACGAAGTGTTCCTATGATAATCTTTGGCATTGAATATGATTAAGCATTCAGCCATGTGAGAGAGTACTTGATACCAACACCACACTACTTAAACATCATTCAAGTTTACATAACTTTCCAATTACATCAACTAATATTACATCAATCTCCATAAAGGGTATACAATGATAGTATTACAATTACAATGATACCTAAAATACATAACATCTGCCAATACAATCACTCAGTTATCTACAATAAGAAATGAGAGAAATTAGAAAGAAGGTACAGAATCCATCCATCGCACATGAACATAACCACCGATCCCCAATGGAGGTAAGGCAACAATCTACCAACCATGTTGAACCTGAAGGTCCACCCCACTATGCTCTGGAGATAGACACAAGGCCCCACACAAACATAAGAAAACTAGGCTGACATAGGATACGATAATAGGATACAACTAGGGAAGAGTGTCATCGCATATCCTCGCATGGGTTTCCTTGGTAGTCTAACCCTCTCCTAACTCCAAACCCCGGCACCCATGGAGAAATCATGTGAAACCGAATAATCCTTTCATGAGGACAAGGAATTTCTATTGTGCCAGCTCCAAACGTCCCCGGGATGGACAAGCCTTCTCACTCCCATCCTTAGTTTTTATGGTCACTAAGGCCATGGGTGGTGCATCACAATTATCTTAATTAAAATGTTTATTTTTCCCCCAATTCATTAATTAGGTTATCACTTGACTACAAAACTCACAATGGGTCACAATGGGTTAACCTGGAAACCACTTTAGGGCTTTGATACTCAATTGTGAGCCACTCTCCCTAACTTGCACCTAGACACCTCTAACCTAGGGTTTCAAAAATATGATTACTACATCATCGTAACTTCCATGGTACACATAATAAATCATCACAATTCCATCTCATAAGAAAAGATCACATAAACTGAAATAGGACTTCCACATGACCCTATCAACAAGGGTTAAATACTAAATCTATAAATTTATGCATAAGAACTAATTCTTTATCATCAAAGCATAGTATTGGGCACATGATCATTGATTCAACTCCAAGTAAAGACACACCAACCAAAAAAATACATGATCAATAAGCACAAGACCAAAACCAGCCTTTGGAACTAACTAGGGCTCAACGGGACAAAACAACAACTACGAACTCAAACTAAAATGTCCCCAAAAGAATATTATGGATATATTATTCCCTCAAAAATATATTAATGAATTATTTCAGATCTGAAAATGGATTCACAAGTTAACTTGTCGAATCTATAGAAAACATTAAAACTAGACAACTAGTCTTGCACAAAGAAACACCAAATTCAATGCAATCTTTTTCAACAACATGGGAATGTACTTTTGATATTCAACAATAAAATATCAAGTCTGAAATATAATTTACCACAGCAAAAAATGATATATCTTTTATTTCCAAATTCTCTACCAAAAACAAAAACTGATAAAACTACACCACTCGATTCACTTAAAATACCACAAACTAATTTTGTTTGAACTACAAATGGAAATGACACCATATAAATCTAATTACAGTAATAAGAACAATAGAATAATTATGAGGCATATTAACACAATAAGAAATCCACACACTAAGCCTGATGATTACTAAAAACAACACGAAGATTTTTTTTCTAAAACGAAAGCGTGACAAAGAAACCTTATCTCAAATCTGAAGAAAAATGAAAGAAGAAGGAAAAGAAAATTGAAATGAATACTCCAACCAAAATTCACTATAACAGCAATAAAATCCACAATAATCCATGAAAACTCCTCTTGCAATCAAAGCCAAATCGAATTCGAAATCTCTACGCATGCAATTGATCAAGATTTCTCCCACCAAACTTCTCCAAACCCCAAAAATTTCCAGCAAGAAATCCAATCAGCTATCAAGGTATAAATAGCATAAAAGTCTAGTAAGGTCCTCAACCACACATCCCAAACAATCTCTAAAATAATCTCCTTCCAATTTGCAAAAACAATCCACAATTCTTTTTCCCAAAAACCTTCTCACAAAGATGTCATTCAATCCCAAAAAAAACTCCAGCAAGAAATCTCTTTGAAAATCAAAAGCCTTCCTTTAAAAACTCTAAAAGAACCAATAGACTTTCATCTCAAATGTTATCAAATGAAAAGCCAACCATCTCAAAAATAACTTAAAATCAAAGGTCTCCATAAAATGAATAACAAAATCCCACCAAACTATAAGCAATAAAATATCATAATCAAAATATAAATGTCATCTACTCTCACAAATATATATATATATATATATATATATATATATATATATATATATATATATATATATATATATATATATATATATATATATATATATATATATATATATATATATATATATATATATATATATATATATATATACCATTATCATATAAAACTCACATAATAGTAGTCTCATATTTAATAATAACATAAGTGAATTATAACATATAGTTATATGATCATTTTAATAACAATACTAATAAACATAAGAAATCACATTAAATATTATTATCAACTCAACATAAATAAAACACCACACAAGAAAACACAAGACATAACCTAGAAAAACACCATCCATCACATACTCAAGACCACTAACAGGGATTCAAATATTGCCTTTATGGCTATTCGAACAGATAAACACATGACCAAGGATGATGTTGGCATTGACAAAACCGGTTAATCCAAAGAACCAGTATATTTGTTGAGATTTGTCATTGATGTCTAACACTGACCCGCGGAGTGGTACCGGTAGAGTGGTGTATCTCAATAGCAAAGGTGATGACTTGTAAACAACATGGAAGCAACATAACAGACAGATGATCAAGGTTCAATCAGCTCAAGGGAAGACAAACTAAGCTAACCGGTTTGTCACTCAAGAATATCGGTGTTAAGGTCAGATCTTCAGGTTGGTCATTCTGATGATGATGAAATCATAGGAGGTGACTTAGGCAAGAAGGCTTAAGATTGTATGCAAACTGGAACCTCATTGGCAAACAGGAGAAGAGGCTTGATGGAAGCACTGCAAACCGGCATCAAAGGATGAACCAGTAATGAAGAGCGAAGTGGTATACTAGTACACCGGTGAAGCAGAAGGAAGATAGGTGGGCACCGTAAATCTCAGAGCAGTGATCGGTTACATAGTTGCGATGGAAAAAAGGTGAGTTGATAAGTTTGTAGCAATTCCCAACTAAAGGTTGGTGAAGTCAACTTCAGTTACCATGTAGTTAAGCCATGATTACTTGTGGATTTTCAGGTTCGCATTTAAAAGACTAAACGTGACCCAGAAGTCACTATTTTGGGGGGATGCAATGGCAGCATTGGTTGAGTAGTTGGCAGAATTTTTGCAGGGTGTGCCGAGCAAGAGCGGGAAGATTTGAATTCAAAATTTACCAAAATCTGTGATTGCATTGATTAAGGAAACACCTGAAGGTGACGACAGAGAATGTATAAAGTATTTTGAGTTCATTCAAAATATTTTTTATTGTAAAATTTGCAAAGAGAAAATCATGTGAGAGGTGATCTGAAGTGCAGAGTGAAGAGTGAGGAAGTGCTAAATGATTTAACAGAGCTGAGTGTGTGTGAAGTAGACCGACAGAGTGCAGAGCCGAGGATATGAGTAGAGGACCAGTGTAGTGCAGAGCAGATGGTATAGGAGCACCTCATCAACAATATATTCATGACCCTAAGGATGAAGATTTGGATCATTAGGGTGTCTTAAGAGTGTCTTGTGTTTCATGTATGCAAATAAACCCCACCATGTAAGCCCATGTCACCAATTAGGCAATTTGAGAAGCCAATTGGGACAATGTGGTAAAAAGGGTTAATAGATGGTCTAGATTTGTGTTTGATAGGTTTTAGACATTTTTTATGTGTGTTTGGTTGGTCCATGTATGTGGATCCCAACCTTAGAGAGTATGACAACTTTTTTGTGCAAAATTGCAAAAAATGCAACTTTTGTAAAGTGCAACTTTTTGGAAATCGGTTGGGAGAAGCCTTTTAATGGCTCCAACCTACTCCAAATTCAGTGGGAAACTATTGGAGAGTTGTATAAGCCTTGTGGGATTGATTCCCAAGGTGGTTGATGTTGGAGTTTGAGTTTTGAGAAGCAATAATACATAAAATACTATAGTTTTCCCAGAAATCCTGAGTTTACAGGAGTTGCACGTGCCTGTACGGATTGATTTGAATCCCACCATCCATGGAGTAGATAGAGAGATGAGATATTTTTCTTTTGGTGGAGGTCTGAGGTCTTAACTATTCTGGAGTAGAGAGAACCCTCCATTTTTCTAACTGTAACCCAAAAATTGAGGGTTTGGAGAGGGTTTTGAACAAAAATGGTCTTATCTTGCACTTCAGTCCATTAGAAGACTCTTCCTTTGGAGGGATGCAAGATAAGCCACTGTACTTTAGTTTTTTCATGGTTTTCTGTAGGGGAAACTTTGTTGTGTGGAGAAAGGAACAATATTAGGTAGGCATCTCTATGTGACTACCTAGGACACAAGTTAGGACAGTAATCATAAGTTGTCATAGTGATGGATTTCAGGCATGCAACCCTAGAATTAGAGGTTTCTCACTATCTCCCACATGCTCATAAAGTCTTTCTTTCATTTGGTGTACCGGTAAAGGTAGTTGCTTTGGAAAATAGGGCTAATTGCCCCTATTAGGTCTCTTAGCCTCTGAAGGGAACAGACCTTGTATTTGTAGATCTGGCCAAATCATTTTGGGGATCAATACAACTTCCAAAAGGGTGTTTGAAATGGTAATTTGTTTGTATGGGTGTGTGGAACATTTTGAAGATAAGATCCATTCTATTGTCAAATAGGGCTACAAGCCGAGGGGGGTAGGCTTACAAAGGAGGTATAAGGAATTGATGCTCGAAACCAAAACCAATGGTTGAAAGAGTCCTTAGATGACATGTGTTGGCCAACTTCAAAATACCAAGGAGTAGAGGTCACTGGTAAAGCATGTTTGAGGAGTTGAAGTCATTTACTCATCTTGAGTAGGCCTAAACTTAGTGAATGTGTGTGTAGTTTTACCCAAGGTGTAGAGTCCTTCCTTGTAGGACCCTTGTGTGTAGTTAGGGGGTCACTAGCCTAACCTTGTTTGGGCTTATCATTGGGAGTTTGGGTAGGCCTATGCATCAGCAGACACAACCAGTGGAGACAGGGTATGATTTTCATTGTGATCTGATCAAGCTATCAGTAGCTATTCCAACAGATCAACTTCATGTTGCTTTCTAACCATTGCAACTCAAAGTCCCTTAACTGAGTGGAATTTAACAGGTCACTTTGTAAAATCCCTTAACTAGGTATCATCTTAATTGATGATCCTAGGACCTTTAAAAAGGCTACCTCTAACATGGTAAAGGCACTAACAGGCCTTAAACAAAATCCCTTAACAAGGTGGCACCTAACAGTGTCTTTGTAATCTCCTAACAGGGATGGCTCCTCATCGAGTGTACTCCAGAAGAGTGCAAATTTTGTGAATTTTTACTCACATTGTGGTTTTCTCCCATTTGGGTTTCCACGAGATAAATCTTGGTGTTAATGTGTATCTTTTCATGCATGCATGTTCTTCTGCAATAACTGTTTATATTGATGAATATTAAGTTAGTGTAGTCTTGAGTTAAAAGGTTTTAATTTTGTAAAACTGGTAAAGTGTTGATTCACCTCTCCCCTCTCAACATCGGTTGGGACTAACAATTGGTATCAGAGCTTTGGTCCTTAGATTCAAAAGAGCTTAAGAGCTTAAGGAAAGATCCAAGATGATGTGAAAGGAGGGTCCTAAGTTATCCAAGGAGAATTACACCTTATGGTGTGGTAGAATGAAGCTCTACCTAATAACCCTAGGAGATCAATACTAGAATCATGTAATCATAAAGTACAATGAACCTACAGGTGTTCTCACTGCAGATCAGATCAAAGAAAGGCAAGACAACAATGCTACTATGGATCTGATTGCTAGCACTCTATCTAATAATCAATATGTTGAGGTTCAAGATATGAAAACAGCCTATTAGATGTGGAATAAGCTTAAGATTGTTTATGGAGGATATCCTCATGTTCAAAAGGCTAAAGTGGACAGCTTGAGAGGAAAATTTGATGAGATGAGGATGCAAGAAGGAGAAAATATTGAACAATATAGTAAAAAAAATAAAGGATGTGGTAAATTCCATCAGAAGTGCTGGAGGAAAGCTTGAAGAAGATGATGTTGGTATTTTGGTATGGTTTTGTCATTGATGTCAACACCTACTAAATACACCTACTTTGGAGATCCAGCAACGTTCACCGGCAATCAGTAAACTGTTCAAACAATCACCGGTATATGGTTAACCAACAGGATATAATGGTCACCGGTACCTGCAATGACATGGAAGACACTTGGTAATGTCGAAGACATCATGTGGACACTTTTCCTTGAAGTAATATCATTGGTATATTCTTATTTGCATATTTGCTTTTACCGACAAATAGGTCCAGGTTATCTAGGGTTACACCGGCAGGTTTATCTTTTCCAGATCAGCATGGCACGCTATGAAGATGATTTATTATTGTTGTAAATGCATTAAGCCAACATGTCTAATCCGTTATTGCATCGGATATTGTATTATTTGTAAAATGTTTTTATTGTAATATCTTGTAGAGCCGACCTACTAAAATTGATCTTAGGGTATGGTATAAATGTAAGATCTTATTTGTAAGATCAAGTGTGGAATGCAAAAAAGATTTAAGGAAGGATATATGCGAGATCAAGCAGAGATATACACGAAGATATCATTTGAAGGTGAAGTTAGGTTTTTGTAGAAGCATATCAGCATTACATCGGTACTGAATCCAGCATATGAAGATGCTATTTTGTGCAGTACATTTTCATTGGAATTAACCATCCAACTGTAGTCAGTGTGACTCCCATTTGTGTTTGAGCAGTGAGCTCTAAGCTGTTGGCCTTTCTGCATGTGCAGACCCCTCTTTGTACACTTACTATCTGTAGTAGTATCATCTGATTGTGGGTAAGGTTTCCCATCGTGGTTTTTCCCCTTACAGGGTTTCCACGTACAAATATGTGTGTCATGTGTTGTGGATGACTTTATGTTTATGTTTCATGCATTAATTCTTACCGGTATAGCAATTTTTTGTTAACACTATTTACTGGCATACTTAACTGTCTTACCGGTACTAAGCATTAAGTTGGTTAATAAGATTTTGGTTTGAATTTATTAGACAACTGATTCACACCCCCCCCCCCCTCCTCAGTTGTCCCCGGGACCTACAGATGATGTGGTTAGAAAAATCTTGAGAACCTTGCTACCACAATATGCCATAAGGGTTTCTGCAATTCAGGAACTTGGATCCTTGGGAACAGTTAGTGTTTCACTTTACTCACTAATTGATAAGTTGATTGCCTTTGAACTGAGCAACTATGATAACAGTATACCAAAGATTGATGTCGCCTTCAAAGCTTCCATGATATCTACAGCAACAAGGAGAAGAAAAGAAACTGGAAACAGTTCTACTACAAGAACCATTCATTCTCATGAATGTGGCAACCTGTTATCTGAAGAACGGGAACAAGATGAGATTGAAGCTCTATTGGCAAGAAGACTGCCAAGAGGAAAAGGAAAGTATAAAGGTAAACATCCCTTGAAGTGCTTCTCTTGTAATAGAATAGGTCATATTGCATCTAGATGTCCTGACAATGATAGGAAGGATAATTTTAGAAGCTACAAGGACAAGAGAAAGAAGGAGTGCTATCTTGTAGAAGAAGGAGTTGTCGATGAAGAATCAGAAGGATCTGATGGAGATGGAATTGCATTTGTAGTGGTAAAGGAAGATAACAAAGAGGAAAGTGATATGGCACTAATCTCTAGTTCAAACCGGTGTGGAGACTGGGTAATTGACAGTGGTTGCACTCACCACATGATCGGTGATAGAAACAAATTCCTTAGCATGGAGGACTGCAATGGGGGAATGGTGAGATTCAGCAATGATGCTCCTTGTGCAGTAAAAGGTAAGGCATCTGATAGGGAGCATGCTAGAGAAGTGATCAACAAGGTTAATTGGGGCTCATGGTTCAATTGGTTTACAAAAAGTCTTGTTTGTGACTGTCATGTAAGTTTGCAAAAACATCTTGAGGTTTTAAGGCTAAGTATCTCATGCATAGCTTCTCCAACATCCACCCTTTGGTGAAGGCTTATACCCTTACTCAACTCACTCCTCCTTGATTGTATACTCTTCTAACTTTAATGCCCTACTTCCTAGGCATTCATACCTACTGCACAAAGACTAGGCAAACCCCTCCAAAGGTTCTATGAAGCAAGGCAAAGGTTTTGTCTTTGATCATGTATGTTCTTGTAGCACTTAGGCATTTTTTGCTCTTCTACTCAAACTCCTTTTCTAGGTTGCAAACCCCAAAATTTTATGTCCTTTGTCAAGAAGGTGGAGGGGTCTATCTTAATGTTATTGGGTAGTTTACCAAAGGCCTCACAAGCTCCAACCACCCCAAACCAATCGGGTCCTTGGAATTGCAGTTTTGAAGTCCAAGAAGGCTAGTAGCCCGTGGAGGGCTAATTGGCACTTTTTTGTTCACTCAGCCCAATGATGGGAAATTCCTCCAACAAATTTGTCTTGAATTATGTTTAGGAGGTCTAGGCTCAAATATTTTTTAGGTCTTAGGCTCCATGAAGAGAGTTTTTTTGACAATCCTAAATTTGGGGCTTAAATATAGGGTTTTGTGAGGGTTTTGAGCTTGCAATGTTTGATTTCACAACTCCTTCTCAAACCAATGCCCTAGACTATTTTTTAGGCCCTGCCACACCTTGGAGAACATTATCCAACAGTCACCATTTTTCATTTTGACAAACACTTATCATACTAGCTCTAGAAGATGACAAAAACACTCATTTTCACTGTTTTCACTGTCTTTCACTATCTTTTCTGTACAATAGAGGGTTAGGACTTCCAAAATGCATGCACCATAGCATAGATAAACCTTTTAACAACAAGTTAACTTTGCATTGAACAAGTATGGTAAATTCTTCATGCATGGAAGGTTTCAAAGACAATCTTGATGCCAAAAACCATTATATTTCCCAAAACAGGGAGTTCGATGCCCTTCACAAACAATGACTTCTTATAATGAAAAAAGAGTAAATTTTGGAGTTTCAATTCCTTCAAAATGCTTCTAGGATAGGTGCAGACCTCTGTCCTTGCTTTGTTTCAACATTTGATGCTCATAACCCAAATTTTGAGCCTTAAGGAAGAATATTTGCCAAGTGAGACAACTTGCCTAATAAGTGCTCAAATTCACCTTTTCCATCACAACCCTGGCATAAAAGAAACTTATATACATGCATACCAACTTGACCAAATCCATTTGGTGGGAGCCCAGGCTTGAATTAGTCAAGTTGATGCATTTTGAAACTCCAAACCCTTGACAGGGCAGTGAGCACACCAAACTAAAAGAATTTTGCTTAACCAACTTGAAAATGGAAAACCAATACAATGATCACTTTAATAGCATTGGGAAACCAATATGAACACTTCCCAAAAGGTACAGTATGGACCAGATGTGCTATAGTACGGACTGCTGCTCTAAAAGAGAGAAAAACAAATTAAAAGCCAGAATTTCATCTTTTTCATATATGGAAAACTTAGTCAATACAATCACCAACCTTTTTCAAGGAGAAGGGAGGCCTTTTTATAGTCTTTCAAGTCTTTTATCAAGCCCAGTACGAACATGAGGCTTCCACGACTTCATTAACTAGAAAAGACCAAAAATGACAATTTTTTCAAGCCCAAATGACAACATTTGTTGTTCCCAGAGGCATTTTTCACAACCTAACCTCAACAACCTATCTAAACACCTAAGACATGCTTAAAAACACTTAGCAAACATGTTTCAATTCTTTGGAAAGCATTTCTAGACCTTTTAGGCAATTTTACACATTTTGCCCTTTTTGGCCTAAAAACCCAAAATTGTCAACTCACATCCTGAAAGGCAAACTTGACCTCTTGAGCACAAAATGAGATCAAAACCACTTGACAAGACACATAACAACCTAAAACAATATCACAAACCTAACACAAGACATTACAAACATGAAAGCATGAAATACTCAAAAAGGAGAGTTTTTACTCAAAAAGAAAGAACAACCGAAAGAAGAAGATCTCCCCTTCTGAGACTCCTCGGGTCGAGGCGACTTCCAATGCTGAGACCACTACTGCTACCCCAAAAAATGGTACACGGGCAGCCGGGAATACCACCTCAGCTGCCTCTGGACTATTGCAATCAAAGGCAAAATCCGCCCCCCGCCAGACGGTGAAGAATGTGCAATCTGCAGGACATTCCTATCCATCCAACGGCAGAAATCGCGGACAGAATTCCAATGGGCAAATTCAGAACCGAGATCGTCAAAATGGAAGGAACAGACAGCAGAACAGGCAGCCAAGCAACAACACCCACAATCGCGGTCAAGGTTCCACCCCCGCTTAAATTACTGGGGGCCTGCCATAGATCGGACCTTCATGGCCCGATGATTCTTCTTAAGAAAGACCGCCCTTGAGGTTGAGAATCGCATCTCCAATATGGCTATTCACAACCGTACCTCCTGGCGTCTTTCTTTTGATGAATGGAAATTGCTCAGACTAGGAATCAAGTTCATTCCTCGTCCTCCTCCGATGTCTGTTCAAGATCTACACAAGGAATTCAAAGCTTTCGCCAGACTTATGCATCTTCATGCTTACTTTAGGCCAGAAACTCCCTCTGCCAACATCTCTCCTCTCATTTTGGGAATTTTTCCTCATCGCTTTCGTAAGAAGAATCCCTTTTGGCATCCTGATGAGCCAAACTTCCAGCTTGAAGAGATCATTTGTAAAGCAGAAGATATTTTTTTGTCTCGCATTGCTTCTTGTTCATTCTCTCGGCGTCCCCCTCTTCCGGTCAGACTCCTCAAAAGTCTTAAAGACCTGAAGAATGATCCTTCGATTGTTATCAAGCCAACTGATAAGAACCTTGGCCTAGTGGTTCTTGATTCCTCCGGGTACAAATTTGAAGGTCTTCGCCAGCTTTGTGATCCCCTTGTGTATCTTCAAGTTGATTGTGTTCCTTGGAAGCTTATTTGGAGAAGACTCTCTTTCATCATAGAGAAGTATTTATTCTTTTTGAAACCTATTCAGAGCTTCCTTTTGAAGAATACTTGTTCTTCGGCCAAAGCCTGCGCATTCTACCTACTACCAAAGCTTCATAAGCCTACTTTGGTTGGTAGGCCTATCTGCAGCTATACCGGCTACGCGTTGGAACCAGCCTCGAAGCTTCTTCATGTTCTTTTGTTTCCGATCCTCTTACAGCAACAATCTCATCTTCCTGACTCTCTCTCTCTACTTCGTGAGCTTGATCGCAAGCCTTTTCCTTCTACTTGCATCCTATTCACTTTTGATGTTGAGTCTCTATATCCGAGCATCTCGACCACTGAGGGTCTCCATGCTCTTCGAGAGATGGTTGTTGAGTTTTTCCAAACTCAAAATCTGGATGTCAGACTAGTTGATTTGATTTTGGAGCTCGCTGAACTTGTTCTTCGTGAGCACTATGTTGAGTTCGATGGTGTCTTCTACAAGCAACTTCGGGGCACTGCCATGGGTAGTAATTTTGCAGTTGTTTACGCCTGTCTTTTCCTTTGCCACTTGGAAAAGCGTCTCTTCTCTTAGTTTGATTGCTCCAATCTTGTGTTCTTCAAGAGGTTCATCGACGATGCTGCAGGTGTTTGGATAGGAGATGAATCTTCTTTGTCAAATTTCTTTTCTCAGTACCCAAGCTTCTACCCTGAGATTAGGATTACTCCTTCAGTTTCTTCCTCTTCCATGGATATTCTTGACATTACTCTTTTCAAAGGAGATCACTTCCGTGCTTTTGGTATTCTTGATACCAAGTGCTACTAGAAGACTCTTAATGCCTACCAGTACATTCCGTATTATTCCTGGCATCCTCCTCACCAAAAGAAGTCATTCATTGTGAGTGAGCTCAAGAGATATCTCCTTAGAGTATCTGATCCCTTCCGTTTTATGAGGCTTCGGAAACAGTTTTATTCCAGACTTCGTGCTCATGGTTATCCGAAGAAATTTCTTCTCTCCTGCTTCAGATTGGTCTCTCGGCTCAATAAGTCAGTGCTTCTCTCTCGCCTACATAATAGTGCTTCTCAGAGAACCGGGGCCCCCCTCATTCTTAAGCTTGATTTTAGCTCCTCGGCTAAGGCTTTAAACTTGAGGGCCACCCTAAACCCTATACTTCATCGGCTTTGCCAAGAAGTCCCCGCACTGCGACATCTTCCCTTTCCGAGAGTATGTTGGCGCAACCCAAGGAAACTGGGTTCATTCCTTCTCCGGAGCAAGTTCTATTCCAGATCACAGCATTCTTCAATCCATTAGGGCCATTGGTCTTCATGACCAATCTTATCCCCCGCCTTTTTTATTATTAATACATTAATGTATTAATAGTTTAATTTTATTTTAGGCAGGGGTCCCCTCTTTTGGGTCGGCCATATCCAAGAGTCACACCTCTTGGTTTTTTGAGGGTCGATATTCGATATTTATATCCTTTCCCCTCCTTCATTTTTTCCACATTCATTCATTCTTCTCTTCTCTCGATTCCATCAATCCAACTGATGAGGGCTGTGAGCCCGAAACATGTTTTGGATTTCTCGAGATTGTATTTATGATATTGTAATTGTGGAAAGTTAATTTTTTCTCGATTCTTTCCTTTCTATCTGTCAATTTTTTCGCTCGGAGCTGCAAGTGATTCTACAAATTTTTAATAACTCTAAATTTTTAAAAACCCTAAACCCTAAACAAACTCATAAATTTTTAATAACTCTCAATTTTTAATAACCATACTCCCCCAAAGACAAAGAAGTCATGTGACTCCTTGAGGAAGCAAAGAAGAAGGTATTCCAGCTTTCTGAAAGTCATTTTCAGGTATCCATGTGGCCTCTGAGATAGGCTTATCCTTCCATTTGACTAGGTGCTCCATATAGGTGTGATTCCTTGTCTTCTTGAGAACCCTGGAGTCTAGAACCTATTCTGCTTGAGGAATAGAGAGAGAAGGTAAAGAAAGATCATTAAGGGACTGTGTAACATCTGGAACTCTTTGAATCTCCTCAGGTGGCTGCCCCTTGAAAGCAATCAAATTTGCAACCTTAAAAAATGGGAGACAAAGAAATATCAGTAGGCAAATCAACTGTGTAAGCATTAGACCCATACTTAGCCAAGATTTTGCAAGGGCCTATTCTCCTCATCTGAAGTTTGCTTGGAACTCTTTTTTGCAGCCTTGCCTTGTTCAAATGAACCATCACATAATCTCCTACAGAAAACTGAACATCTCTCTTTCTAGCATCCACTCTTGCCTTGACTTTTTGGGAGGTATCCTGAAGAGCCTTTCTCACTTGCTCGTGAACCTCCTTCATGGATTGAGACATGTCATCTATTGTTCCACTCTTAGGCTGCAATTTAGTTATATCCCTCAACTCCATTATACCCCTTGGATGCATACCATAAACAACTTCAAAAGAGCTTTTACCTGTAGACCGATTGACACTATCATTGTAGGCATATTATGCTTGATGAATGAGTTGATCCCAACTCTGTCCATATTCCTTTGTCAAACACCTAAGAAAGTTTCCAAGAGACCTGTTCACAACCTCGGTTTGGCCATCAGTTTGTGGATGATAAGTTGAACCAAAAGAGAGATTAGTACCCAGTCTCCTCCACAATGTTTTCCATAAATGACCAAGAAACTTCACATCTCTATTTGAAACAATGCTAGTAGGCAAACCATGTATTCTAACAACTTCTTTGACAAATAAGTAAGCAATATGACTTGCATCATGTGTTGTCTTACAAGGAATAAAATGAGCCATCTTGCTAAATCTGTCAACTACTACAAAGATGCTATCAAATCCTGCTTGAGTTCTAGGTAATCCTACCACAAAATCCATACTAATGCAATCCCAAGGCCTATGTGGAATGGGAAGAGGCTGATATAAACCAGCATTGGAGGAATTACCTTTTTCTTTCTGACATACCAAACACTGCTCAACATACCTCCTGATGTCTCTTTGCATCTTGGGCCAATAGTAGAATCATTGAACCAACTCCAAGGTCTTGTTGAGACCAAAATGTCCACTTAAGCACCCATTGTGCTTCTCCTAAATGAGGTTCTCTCTCATAGAACCTTTTGGAACACATAATTGTCCACCCTTGAATAACAAACCATCCTGCAAAGTGAAATCAGCATATGCACCATGGAAATGATTCTCAAAATCATAACAAACTTTATAAGCTTCAGCAAAATCTGTAAGGAAGTTAAGTAGCGGAAACAACTTCCTAAACTAACCTTGAGAGGAGGGTAATGCAAAACTTTTTCAGATCATTACAACAGTTACAGAAAATAGAAATAGATATAATAACATTCATACCACAACACAGTGATTTACGTGGGGAAAACCCTTTCGGGAGAAAAACCCCACCCTCCAAAAGCAGCTCAATATTTTATTCAGCAATCAAAAACAGATTACAACATACTTGCAGAGCAAGCTCTTCGCAGGAGTACCATTAATCAGAGATTCAGAGGCAACTCAATAGCCATAAGACTCTTACACCCAACCTCTATCTCACACACCTCATAAATAGGAGATACAATACAAGAAACCGTCAAACGGTATTACAAAACCATGGGCTAAAACCACCCAATAAGGTGTAGCCGACCTTATCTCCCTTCTAGATGCCCTATGACATGTTAAAGCACACATCAACATGTGTCGCTCCCTTTTACAGCTCATTTATGTATCCAATACAAATTATTTTTCCTATTTCAGGAGTACAAACTTCCGGAGGCCATAACTTGAGAACCGGGTGTCCGATTGACGAACCGTTTGAAGCGCCGGAAAGCTCGCGAAGTGCTCTATCACCTCGTAACCGGCTGCGTTGGTTATGGCCACTTTTCAGGGCGTTTCGGAGAATCTAAATCCCCCAAAATTAAGTTTAAACATTTTATCGCACCCCTCCACGATGAAAACTTTAATATCTTCAAAACTAGTTGTGACCTTGCGACGCAACTTTACCAGAATGCTTATCTAGCCAACCAGAAGCTTCAGGGAGAGTTTCGCACCATTTCGTGCTCAAATGAAAACTTACTATAAATAGTAACCTCACATAAATGCAAGGTTGAGACACCATTTTTCCCAACAAATCTCCCACTTGTCGAACACCTTGCATGAGCGGAAGGGAATGTCAACACAATGAATCAATTGCTAGGGGCCATAAGGCCCATAGACCCTGAACACCATCTGAACTTCTCTGTGCTCACAGCCTTAGTTAAAGCATCTGCAACATTCATCAAAGTTTCCACCTTAACTAGCTTCACCCTACCATCTTCGACCATATCTCTAACAAAATGATACTGAACATCAATATGTTTGGTCCGGGCATGAAATGTCGGGTTCTTAGCTAGGCTAATTGCACTCTGACTGTCACAGTAAATTGTCACTGTACCTTGTTTTATTCCAATATCTAAACACAGTCTCTTAAGCCAAATGGCCTCTTTACAAGCATGAGTAGCTGCCATATACTCTGCTTCAGTAGTGGATAAAGCAACCACAACCTGTCGCTTACTCATCCAACTAATTGCACCACCAAACAAAGTAAACACATAAGCACTGGTGGATCTTCTGCTATCAATATCACCTGCCCAATCTGAATCCACATAACCATGGATATCAAGGGAAGTCATGTTTCCAACTGAATTACCATGATAACACAAAGAATACTCTGAAGTACCCTTCAAATATCTGAAGACTCTTTTGACTGCATCCCAATGAACTCTACCAGGATTAGACATATATCTAGAAAGTACTCCCACTGCTTGGGCAATGTCTGGTCTAGTACAGGCCATAGCATACATCAAGCTTCCAACCGCACTCTGGTAAGGCACTCTGCTCATGTCTTCCATCTCCAATGGGGATGTAGGACAATCTGAAACAGATAGTTTCGTTCCAACTGTAAAAGGAACACTCAATGGTCTACAATTCTGCATGTTGAACCTCTGTAACACTGAATTCACATACTTAACACTGAATTCACATACTTACTCTGGCCTAGCCATAGCTTTCTGTTCACCCTATCTCTTCTAATTTCCATCCCAAGAATGTGCTTTTCTGCACCAAGATCTTTCATTTCAAATTTAGCAGCGAGCTGAGACTTCAGTTCTGAAATCATACCTTTCCCTTTACCAATGAATAACATATCATCAACATACAATGCAATGAATAAGAAATGATCACCATCAGATTTATAATAAACACAGTGATCTGATTTAGAATGTTCAAATCCCAAACTCAACACATATGTATCAAATTTCTGGTACCACATCCTAGGACTTTGTTTGAGGCCATACAAAGATTTCTTCAATTTACAGACCAAATTACTTTTGTCTTTCACCACATAGTGCTCCGGCTGTGTCATATAAATATCTTCTTCCAAATCACCATGAAGGAAAGCAGTTTTCACATCCATTTTCTCAACCTCTAAATCATAAGCAGTAGCAATAGAAAGCAAAAATCTAATAGACGTCATTTTTGCAACAGGAGAAAATATCTCACCGTAATCAACACCCTCAACCTGAGAGTAGCCTTTTGCAACTAACCTTGCTTTATACTTTTCAATGCTTCCATCTGAACCAATCTTTTTCTTGAACACCCATTTACAACCAACAGGTTTTCGTCCTTCAGGCAATGGTACAAGATCCCATGTATCATTCTTTTTCAAAGCTGCCATTTCTTCCTCCATAGCAATCTTCCAGGATTCTGCATCATTCATACCTAATGCCTCTTCTACAGATTTCGGTTCATCCACACTAGTATTCAGAGCAAAAATACATCTCCAATCATCAGGTGAATACCTTTCAGGTGGTTGTCTATGTCTTGTAGACCTTCGAACAAGCTGAGTTGGAGGTTCTTCCTCCTCTTCTGAAGATTCAGAGCTAGACGAGCTCTCCTCAAATTCTTGCCTATCTAGGGGTCTCGATTCAACTTTTTCAGGTGTAGAAGGAAGTTGAATCACATCTTCTTTTTTAGTCTGTTCTGGCTGCAATGTAATAGAAGGAGACTTAATTTCTCTAAAAATAACACTTCTACTGTGAATTACCTTTTGTGCAACAGGGTCCCAAAGCTTGTATCCTTTCACACCATAACTATACCCGATGAAGATACATTTCACAGCCTTGTTCTCCAACTTTGTTCGCTTCTCCTTTGGCACATGTGCATATGCCTCGCAACCAAAAACTCTAAGATGTCTCAATGAAGGCTTGTGACCTGACCATGCTTCCATAGGCGTTTTATCAACAAGAGCTGATGTAGGAGACCTGTTAATCAGGTAGCAAGCAGTGGCAACAGCTTCAGCCCAAAACTTTTGTTCGAGACCAGCACCACTCAACATACTCCTAGCCTTCTCCATCAGTGTCTTGTTCATTCTTTCTGCAACTCCATTCTGTTGTGGAGAATACGGAGTTGTCTTCTGCCTGTTAATTCCACAGTCTTTACAGAATCTATCAAAATCATTAGAGCAAAACTCACCGCCATTATCAGTTCTCAAACATTTTATTTTCTTTCTAGTTTGCAACTCAACCATTGCTTTAAATTCTTTAAAATGACTAAAAACTTCAGATTTACTCTTTAGAAAATAAACCCATGTCCTTCTACTAAAATCATCAATAAATGAAACATAATATGTGGATTTTCCAATCGAAGAGACATCTACTGGACCAAACACATCAGAATGAATAAGATCCAAAACACCACAAGTTTTATGAGAACTCGAGTAAAACTGAACGCGGTTTTGTTTTCCATAAATGCAATGCTCACAGAAATCAAAGTTAAGGTTACAGTCATTCAAACCTTCAACAAGGTTTTTATTTTTCAAGGTCCTTGGACCCTTTTCTCCAATGTGGCCAAGTCTCTGGTGCCATAACATAGTCTTCTCTGCAGGCAACTTTGCTTCAGACGAAAGAGCACCCTTAGATACCCAAAAACCATTTCCATCTGCTGAAGGTGAAACCTTCAAATCTTCCAGTGGAGTATCCGCAGATTTGTTTTTTACAGAAGTGCTATTACATTCAACAGTGTATGCTTCAAGCTTATACAAAGTGCCAAACCTGACACCTCTAGCAACTACCATAGCACCCTTAATCATCTTACATCCTGCTTCAGAAAAGACTACCTGCACACCCGCATCTATCAGTTTGCTCATAGATAACAAGTTTCGTTTTAATCCAGGGATATGCAGCACACCATTAATCCTTTTTATTCTACCATCAGAAAACCTGATTCTAACTTTACCTCGACCAACAATGTCTAGATGTGAATCATCACCCAAGTACACCTTACCTCCATTAAATCCTTCATATTCAGAAAACCAACCTCTATTGGAAGTCATATGAAAAGATGCACCTGAGTCAATTAGCCAAGCATCATTACCTGCATGAGTCGCCAAAGCCACAATAAATGCATCACCATCTTCCTTGTCGGACTCAGAATCAGAATCGAACTTTTTCTTTTTCTTCTTCTTCTTTTCTTCTTTGCAGTCCTTACGGATGTGACCCGGTTTACCGCAGTTCCAGCAAATGACTTTGGACTTTCCAGGAGATTTCGATCTCCCTTTGGATTTGGACTTGTCGTGCTTCTCATTCTTCTTGCCTTTATCCTTAGGTCTTCCACGAACGGTTAGGGCTTCCTTTGAACTGATGGATACCTTCCTTCGCATCTCTTCACCGAGTAGGGCACCCACCACGTCTTCAGATTTCAAAACAACAGAAGTACTACCGATAGCCATAACAAGAAAATCCCATGAATCAGGCAAAGAACAAAGCAAAATCTGACATTTCTCCTCCTCGTCCATCTTAACACCGACGGATACTAATTGAGCCACCAACATATTGAATGCTTCCAGGTGGTCTGCAATTCGTCCACCCTCTTCCATCTTCAAGGAATACAATTTCTTTCTTAAGAAAATTTGATTTAATAAAGATTTCACTTGATACATCTCACCAAGCTTAGTCCATAGCTTCTTTGCAGAGTTCTCTTCATGGACATTGATTAGAACAGAGTCTTCCAGGCACAGTCTGATTAGACCCTTGGCTTTTCGGTCCATAACATCATACTGAGCTGCCGCAGTAGGATCTGAGGGCCTTTGGACATTCGCATCAACAGCATCCCAAAGATCTCGATCTATTAGCAGATCTTCCATCTTCAGCTTCCACATCTCAAAATTACTTCCATTAAATTTCTCCACCTCTATTCTCCCTTACGAACTCGCCATCTGAATATTCCTGCAACAAGATCAAAAAGTGTCTTCTGCACAAGCTCCCACTCAAATCTGGATTAGTTCAAAAAACCCAACTGCCCACAATTGAAACCAAAGGTGATCAGGCTCTGATACCACTTGTAAGGAAGTTAAGTAGCGGAAACAACTTCCTACACTAACCTTGAGAGGAGGGTAATGCAAAACTTTTTCAGATCATTACAACAGTTACAGAAAATAGAAATAGATATAATAACATTCATACCACAACACAGTGATTTACGTGGGGAAAACCCTTTCGGGAGAAAAACCCCACCCTCCAAAAGCAGCTCAATATTTTATTCAGCAATCAAAAACAGATTACAACATACTTGCAGAGCAAGCTCTTCGCAGGAGTACCATTAATCAGAGATTCAGAGGCAACTCAATAGCCATAAGACTCTTACACCCAACCTCTATCTCACACACCTCATAAATAGGAGATACAATACAAGAAATCGTCAAACGGTATTACAAAACCATGGGCTAAAACCACCCAATAAGGTGTAGCCGACCTTATCTCCCTTCTAGATGCCCTATGACATGTTAAAGCACACATCAACATGTGTCGCTCCCTTTTACAGCTCATTTATGTATCCGATACAAATTATTTTTCCTATTTCAGGAGTACAAACTTCCGAAGGCCATAACTTGAGAACCGGGTGTCTGATTGACGAACCGTTTGAAGCGCCGGAAAGCTCGCGAAGTGCTCTATCACCTCGTAACCGGCTGCACCGGTTATGGCCACTTTTCAGGGCGTTTCAGAGCCTCTAAAGCCCCCAAAATTAAGTTTAAACATTTTATCGCACCCCTCCAAGATGAAAACTTTAATATCTTCAAAACTAGCTGTGACCTTGCGACGCAACTTTACCGGAATGCTTATCTAGCCAACCAGAAGCTTCAGGGAGAGTTTCGCACCATTTCGTACTCAAATGAAAACTTACTATAAATAGTAACCTCACATAAATGCAAGGTTGAGACACCATTTTTCCCAACAAAATCATCATCAGTAGGATACATATCTTTAAAACTATCAATATCAATGCTTTGTACTTGAATCTCATGAACAGTTAGCAACCTCCTACTCAAAGCATCTTCTACTTTATTCAAATGACCCTTCTTGTGCTTAAGAGTAAAAGTGAAAGCTTGCAAGTACTCTATCCATTTAACATTCTTATTATTCAGTTTATCCTGAGAGTTCAAGAAACTTAATGCCTGATTATCTGTGTATACAACAAACTCTTTAGGAAGAAGATAATGTATCCATTTCCTAAGTGCCTGGACTAATGCATAAATTTCTAAATCATAGGAAGAGTAATTTTTCTTGGCATCATTTAACTTCTCACTAAAGAATGCAACTGGTCTATTGTCCTGACTTAAAACTGCTCCTACAGCAATATTGCTAGCATCACATTCAATAGTAAAAAGTTTATCAAAACTAGGTAAAATGAGCACTGGTTGAGAAGCTACTTTAGTTTTCAATAATTCAAACCCTTTATTGGCCGCATCTGTCCACTAAAACTTTACCTTTATACCCCCTTTGATTATTTCTAACATAGGGGCACAAATCTCACTGGATCCCTTGATGAATTTCCTATAAAATTGTGCTAAACCATGAAAGCTTCTGACATCACTGGTTGTTTTAGGAGTTGGCCAACTGGTTATTGCTACAACTTTAGATTGATCAATTTTCAGATTGCCTCCTGATACAACAAAACCAAGATAGACCAATTCTTGCTTCAAGAAATCACACTTTTCTAGATTAATGGTTAGTTGTTCATCAGATAACTTTCTCAAAACAATAGCTAAATGATTCAGATGCTCTTCCTTAGTTTTACTGAAAATAAGAATATCATCTAAATACACAACAACAAACTTGCCAATGAAATCATGTAAAACTTCATTCATGAGTCTCATGAATGTGTTGGGAGCATTAGAGAGTCCAAATGGCATGACAAGCCACTCATAGAGACCCTCATTCGTTTTGAAAGTTGTCTTCCATTCATCACCCTCTTTGATTCTTATCTGATGGTAACCACTCTTCAAGTCAATCTTACTGAAATACTGTGCACCCCCCAAGCAATCCATCAAATCCTCTATCCTAGGTATGGGAAATCTGTATCTGATGGTGATCTTGTTTATGGCTCTAGAATTTGTGCAAAGTCTCCATGTTCCACCCTTCTTAGGTGCCAACACTGTAGGTACTGCACAAGGACTAATTTTTTTCCTAGTCATCCCTTGGTCTAAGAGTTCTTGTATTTGTCTTGCTACTTCTTCATTTTGTTCAGGGGTCATCTTGTAGGTTGCCTTATTGGGCAAAGAGGCTCCAGGTATGAAATCAATCTGATGGCTTATGACTCTAGGAGGTGGTAAAGCTACAGGTGTACCATCACTGATTATTGCTTTGAAATTATCAAGGATCTGTTGCACCTCGTATGGTATCTCAACTTTCTTTGCTATCTTTTCTTCCTTGGGTTTCACTATGAGTGCAAATCCCACTCCTTCACCTTCTTCAAGTGTACTTATTAACTCTTTCTCACTCACAATTAAAACATTCTGATTTGTTGACTTGTTGCCCTCTTTCTCATCATTTATGGACTGAATTTTGTATGTAACTCCATTCTTCTGAAAAGAGTAGGAGTTTTTTTCCCCATTATGGATGGCTTTCCTATCAAATTGCCAAGGTCTACCAAGAAGTAGATGGCAAGCATCCATTGGAAGAATGTCACATAGGATCTTATCTTGATGCCCTCCTATGGTGAATTCTACCCATGTTTGTTCATTTACAAGGACATGTTGCTCCCTATTCAACCATGTGACTCTATAGGGATGTGTGTGTGAGATTCTCACAAGTTTGAGTTTACCAACTGCTTCTTCTGAGATTATGTTATTTGTGGATCCAGAATCTATGACCACCTTGCATACCTTTCCCATGATTTTGCACTTAATTCTGAACAATGACCTTCTTTGAGTAGGTTCCTCCTTAATTGGTTCTTTTATCAAGACTCTTCTCATCATCAGACTTTCCCCATCTTCTGATGCTAATCTCACTTCATGAGCCTTACTACTTGCTGCATTTTCTTGCACATAACTCACTCTTCTTTCACCCCCCTATGATGAGGTGGGTTTCTCTGGACATCTATAGGCAGGGTGCCCCAACTTCTGACAGTTGTAGCATTTCATGGTGGAGAAGTAGGACCCCCTTCCTGGTCCACTAGATCTACCTCTACTTGGGTTGCTAAATCCCCTTCCTCTATAGCTGCTCTTGCTATATGAATCCCCACTTTTCTCAATAAGTTTGGATTCTCCTTGGGGTCTTTGATCTCCTCTTCCACCAAAACTTCCTCTATGGCCTCTACCATCTCTACCCCTACCTCTTCCTCTGTTGTTTTGTTCTTTCTTTCTTCTACTTTTCTCTTCCACTTTAAGTTCTAGTTGATAACACTTGTGTGTTGTTGGCGGACATAACAAACTCATCTCTTCCTAGATGTTCCATCTCAATCCATTCAAGTACCTTGCCACTTTTATACTCTCATCCTCTACTACCTTGGATCTCATGCACAGTTTTTGAAACTCCTCAATGTAACTACTGACATCTAAGTCTTTTTGTCTCAAATTTTGTCTTTTCCTGTGAAGTTGGACTTCATAGTCTTCACGAAGGTAGGTTTCTCTTATTTTGGCTACCATTGCTTTCCAGGTGGCTATTGGTTGCTTACCTTCTTTTACCCTTTCCTCTTGGATGAACTTCCACCAAGTTAAGGCTGCCCCTCTCAATCTTGATTTTGCTACCTTAACCTTTTGTGTTTCAGTTATTCCATCACATTCAAAATGGTTTTCTAGACCTTCAATCCACTCTATAAGAGCATCTGAATCCATCTTTCCACTAAAAAGAGCCACTCCCTCTAAGGTTTTACCACTCATGACTCTCAAAGCCTTCAAGAATGGTTTTTGCTCAATGACAGGGTCAGGTATGGGAACCTCATCTTCTATTGCCACCATTTTGCCCTAATCTCCAACCTTATCATGGACTTCTTCAGTTTTGACTAGCTGATCCAACCTTTCTCTGAGTGCTCTATTTTCTTCTTTCTGGTCTTCGACCTTCTTGGCTAACTCAGCATTAGTCACCATATTTTCTCCTAATGATCCTTTTCTCCTAAATCTTTCGATGGCTCTGATACCACTATGATAGGGAGCATGCTAGAGAAGTGCTCAACAAGGTTAATTGGGGCTCATGGTTCAATTGGTTTACAAAAAGTCTTGTTTGTGACTATCATGTAAGTTCGCAAAAACATCTTGAGGTTTTAAGGCTAAGTATCTCATGCATAGCTTCTCCAACATCCACCCTTTGGTAAACTATCCAGTAACATTAAGATAGACCCCTCCACCTTCTTGACAAAGGACAAAAACTTTTGTGCTTTGCAACCTAGAAAAGGGGTTTGAGTAGAAGAGCAAAAAATGCCTAAGTGCTACAAGAACATACATGATCAAAGACAAAACCTTTGCCTTGCTTCATAGAACCTTTGGAGGGGTTTTCCTAGTCTTAATGCAGTAGGTATGAATGCCTAGGAAGCAGGGCATTGAAGTTAGAAGAGTATACAGTCAAGGAGGAGTGAGTTGAGTAAGGGTATAAGCCTTCACCAAAGGGTGGATGTTGGAGAAGCTATGCATGAGATACTTAGCCCTAAAACCTCAAGATGTTTTTGCAAACTTACATGACAGTCACAAACAAGACTTTTTGTAAACCAATTGAACCATGAGCCCCAATTAACCTTGTTGAGCACTTCTCTAGCATGCTCCCTATCAACATATATAGCCCTAAATGATAAAACAAATTGTGAAGATGTTTATTGGGTAGAAGGGCTAAAATATAGTCTATTAAGTGTTGCACAACTTAACAATAAGGGTTACCGGTTAGAATTCAATGAAGGAATATGCAAAATAAATGACAAATCAGGAAGACTGATTGCTACCAGTAAACAATCTAGAGGTAATTTGTTTCACCTAGACACCACCATAGGTAGTTGTCTAATGGAAAAAGTAGAAGACAATTGGTTGTGGCACAAAAGACTGTGTCATGTTAACTTTGATAGCATAGAAAAAGTCAGTCAAATGAAGTGTGTTAGAGGTATGCCTGATATTATGAAACCTAAAAATGCTATGTATAAAGAATGCCAACTAGGAAAGTTAATTGGTTCTAGTTTCAGCAGAAAATCTTATTCATCTGAGAATGTGCTGGACTTAGTTCATACAGACTTGTGTGGTCCTATGAGGACCAAGAGTTTCTATGGAGACTGGTATTTCATGTTGTTTGTAGATAACTTCTCAAGAATGATGTGTGATGTATTCTTAAAAGAAAAATTTGAAGTCTTTCACATGTTTAAAGTCTTCAAGGCTTGAGTAGAGAGAGAAACTGGTAAGAATCTAAAATGTCTAAGATCAGATAGAGGAGGAGAGTTCACCTGTCAAGAGTTCATGAATTACTGTGAAGAATAGGGGACTATGAGACAGATGTCTGCACCCAGAACACCTCAGCGAAATGGGGTTGTTGAAAGAAGGAATAGAACTCTGATTGATTGTGCAAGGACTCTGATGATACAGAAGGATATTCCACATATCTTCTGGAGAGAAGCAGTAAGAACTGTTGTGTATACCTTGAACCGGATACAGGTGAAGAAAGGGGCAAATAAAACTCCCTATGAATTATGGTGTGGATACTCACCCAATGTGAGTCATTTCAAAGTATTTGGAAGCGAGTGCTATATCAAGAGGGATGAGTACTTTGGAAATTTCGATCCCAAGAGTGATGAAGGAACCTTCTTATGTTACTCCACAAAGAGTAAATCATAGCGGTGTTTGAACAAAAGGACCGGTAGGATTGTGGAGAGTGCCAATGTCAGAGTAGATGAGTTCTCTGAGAAAAATGAACAGGATAGCAAGAGTGAACCAGAGGATTATCAAGGATTCAAGTACACTGTACTGGTCGAACTTATTGAAGAGAATCCTATTGTAGTGGCAAATGAGAAAGATCGTGAAGTAGAACCTGCACAATCGCTAGAAGAAGCTCCAAGAAATGAACCGGTACTAGCAAGGTATGTCAGAAATAATCACTCCGCTTAAAATATCATTGGTGACAAAGATGTTGGAGTATTGACTAGAAGAAGAGCAAGAGAGAATGCTTGTCTGCTCTCCAAAATTAACCCCAAAATAGCAAAGGAGGCTCTAAAATATGAACACTAGATCAAAGCCATGGAGGAGGAACTAGAGAAGATTGAGAAAAATGAAACTTGGACTCTAGTGCCCAGACCGAAAAACAAAAATGTGATAGGCACCAAATGGGTGTTTAGAAACAAAATGGATGAAACTAGTCAAGTAGTAAGAAACAAAGCAAGATTAGTTTGTAAAGGCTATTCTCGGGAAGAAGGTTTGGATTATGGAGAAACCTTTGCATCGGTAGCCAAACTGGAAGGGTTCAGAATCTTGCTTGCCTATGCTGCTTACAAGAAGTTCAAAGTTTACCAAATGGATGTCAAATCGGAATTCTTAAATGGTGTTTTAGAGGAAGAAGTGTACATAGAGCAACTGGAAGGGTTTGTATCAGAAGATGGAAGAGAGATGGTATGCAGGCTGAAGAAGGCTCTATATGGGCTAAAAAAAGCACCAAGAGCTTGGTATGAGAAACTGCACTCATATCTGTTAAGCATAGGGTTTATGAGAACCAGTGACAACAATAACATGTATTTGAAGACCAGAGAAGAAAGAAAACATCTAATTGCTAAAATCTTTGTAGATGACATCATCTTTGGAGGAGATGATGAGATGAGCAAAGGTTTTGCAGAACAAATAAAGAAAGAGTTTGAAATGTCCATGATTGGTGAAATAAAATTCTTCATTGGCCTACAAGTAACTCAGCTAAAGAATGGTATATTCACTAGCCAAACCAAGTACATAAGGGAAATATTGAAGACTTTTGGAATGGAAGATTGCAAACCTGTTGGAACTCCAATGGTTACAGGTTGCAAGCTCTCCAAAAATGATGAGGCTCATGAAGTGAATGAGACACTTTACCAATCCATGATCGGTAAGTTGCAGTATGCAGTACACAGTAGACCGGATATAGCACAAGTTATTGGCTTGGTTGCTAGATTTGCTGCAAATCTGAAAGAGACTCATATGGTGGCAGTCAAGAGAATATTTAGATACCTTAAGGGGACTGATGAGTATGGTCTCTAGTATCCACATAAGGGATATTTTAGCTTAAGTGTCTTCACCGATGCAGATTGGGCAGGGAACATTGATAACAGAAAGAGCACTAGTGGAGGTGCATTCTTTCTTGGAGATAGGATTGTGTCATGGACAAGCAAGAAACAAAATTGCATCTCTCAATCCACAGCTGAGGTTGAGTATGTGGTTGCTACAATCAATTGTACACAGATTGTATGGATCAAGCAATTATTGGAAGGTATCCAAGAAAAGGATATTGAACCTGTGGTGATTCACTATGACAACACCAGTGCTATAGATATATCCAAGAATCCGGTGATGCATTCCAAGACAAAGCATATAGCTATCAAATATCACTACCTCAGGGAACAATTTCAAGACAAGGAAATGAGTTTGGAGTATATACCAACAAAAGAACAGGTGGGTGATATCTTCACCAAGCCACTACAGAAGGACACCTTTGAATACCTCAGAGGTAAGCTAGGGATGATGCCCCTACCTACATTAAAGTAAGTAAAAAGGGCTCTATATCAATTTGGTATGATTTCTTTATGAAAAATCTCCAAGACTAGATTGATAAGTGTGGACTACTCCGGTTAGGGGGAGTAGTCTTGTAAGTGTACTGAAATACATCTTTGGCATTGTTGTCAAAGGGGGAGATATGATTATAGTGTTTGAGCATTGGTAAGTAGTGATTGAGTTGAAGTTGCTGAAACAAAGTATTGCCAATGTTAGGGGGAGATATTCATTACTCAGAGAAGAAGTAATGACCGATACAAAAATAAATAAAGAAATGAAGAAAGTATATGCAGGAGCAACTGTTAAGACAGATTTTGAAGTGTTGCCATCAATACCAAAGGGGGAGATTGTTGGCATTGAAAAAACCGGTTAATCCAGAGAACCGGTATATTTACTGAGATTTGTCATTGATGTCTAACACTGACCAAAGGAGGTACCAGTGGAGTGGTGTATCTTAGTATCAAAGGTGATGACTTCTACACAACATGGAAGCAGCATAAGAGACGGATGATCAAGATTCAATCAGCTCAAGGGAAGATAGACTAAGTTAACCAGTCTGTCACTCAAGAAGATCGGTGTGGTCAGATCTTCAGGTTGATCATTTTGATGATGATGAAGTCATAGGAGGTGACTTAGGCAAGAAGGCTTGAAGTTGTATGCAAACTAGAACCTCATTGGAAAATAAGAGAAGAGGCTTGATGGAAGCACTGCAAACCGGCATCAAAGGATGAACCGGTAATGAAGAGCAAAGTGGTATACTGGTACACCGGTGAAGCAGAAGGAAGATAGGTGGGCACCGTAAATCTCGGAGCAGTGATCGGTTACATAGTTGCGATGGCAAAAGGTGAGTTGGTGAGTTTGTACCAACGCCCAACTAAAGGTTGGTGAAGTCAACTTCATTTATCATGCAGTTAAGCCATGATTACTTGTGGATTTTCAGGGTCACATTTAAAAGATTAAACGTGACCCAGAAGTCACTATGTTTGAGGGATGCAGTGGCAGAATTGGTTAAGTAGTTGGCGGAATTGTTGCAGGGCGTGCAGAGCAAGAGCAAGAAGATTTGAATTCTAAATCTATCGAAATCTATGATTGCATTGATTAAGGAAACACCTGAAGGTGACGGCAGAGAATGTATAAAGTATTTTGAGTTCATTCCAAATATTTTTTATCGTAAAATTTGCAAAGAGCAAATCCTGTGAGAGGTGATCCGAAGTGCAGAGTGAAGAGTGAGGAAGTGCTAAATGATTTAGCAAAGCTAAGTGTGTGTGAAGTAGACCAGCAAAGTGTAGAGCCGAGGATATGAGCAAAGGATCGGTGTAGTGCAGAGCGGACACAACCGGTGGAGATAAAGTATGATTTTCATTGTGATCTGATCAAGCTATCAGTATCTATTCTTGTTGCTTTCTAACCATTGCAACTCAAAATCCCTTAACCGGGTGGACTTTAACAGGTCCCTTTGTAAAATCCCTTAATCGAGTGTCATCTTAATTGATGATCCTAAAACCTTTAAAAAGGCTACCTCTAATAGGGTAAAGGCACTAACAGTGCCTTAAACAAAATCCCTTAACCAAGTGGCACCTAACAGTGTCTTTGTAATTTCCTAACAGGGATGGCTCCTCATCGGGCGTACTCCAAAAGAGTGCAAATTTTGTGAGTTTCTACTCACACCATGGTTTTCTCCCATTTGGGTTTCCACGAGATAAATATTGGTGTTATTGTGTATCTTTTCATGCATGCATGTTCTTCTGCAATAAGTGTTTATATTGATGAATATTAAGTTAGTGCAGTCTTGAGTTAAAAGGTTTTAATTTTGTAAAACTGGTAAAGTGTTGATTCACCCCTCCCCTCTCAGCACCGGTTGGGACTAACAGATGATTGTCCTAATATGGGGCAATGGTTAGAGCTAAATCAATTTGGGCCTTTATGTTGGCTCTATTACCACCTTTGGGGATTGTTAGGCATGCTCAGACCTGTGTAGCTAGGTGGATTTGATGCTTGCTACCTACATCAAAATAAAACACAAAACTGCTATACCCATACACATCCATATATAAATCTGACAAATAGGATTAGTAAGCATAAACATTCCTCAAATATAATCACCTGAACATACGTTAGTACCTCATAAATCATCATAGATATTAAACATCATCTAACATATAGTCATCAAGAGATTATAACATAAAACCCTAACATCATCATAGGCTCTCATGCACATAAAACATCATCACCATAATACTTCATCTCATGTCTAATCTTCAAGTGACCAAAAGAAGCATACCCTAATATTGCCAAAAGCTCCTATAAATCATCACCCCATAGTCATGTCCTAAAACATAGATCCATTATACATAAGAAACCACCATTAAATCAACTAAGTATGCCTACCCTTAATAGACAATATGCAACTAAAGCCAACATGAGTCCAAAAGATCATAGTCAAGAACGAGCATAGAAGGGGTTACCCTAGAACATAGCAAATTTCTTAAAAAAGATCACAAAGAAAACATGACTAGAAAATCCACTTGTCAGGTACTCATTATAACATTTAAAGAGTATCATAATGGCCACCTCCTAATTAGCACAGGCGATATATTTACACATTAAACTTAAGCGCCCTCATATGCATATAAGAAACCAAATATTAACTCATTGGAAGGGGATTTTGACATCACATGCATTCTCCAATGATGTGATATCACCCCTTTCTATCTATTCCGCATTGATTTCCATTTCATTACTTGCTTTATCAGCATTAAGAGTAGGTTCAATATCATAATACCTACCTTATCGTGTGGGGGTTAGAAGGGTATTCCAGTTACATTTTCTTCCATGTCTTTAAAAACTTTGAATCCTCTTTGTTAGAAGGGTCGAACTATATTGCCATCCATATGAGAGTGTAAACCTTTCAATAGGCCTACCATCAAGGTTTTCTCTAAGAATTCCTTGACACAATTTTGGGTCATTGCCAAAATTTCCATTCCTAGTCTTCTTGTGGAGAGGAGTCTTGTGTTGATTCCACCATTTAGTTGGATCAATAAAACTATGCAAATCTCCTAAAATACAATGATCAAAAAATCACTAATAGACTTGAAATGTTTTCCTTCATTCTAATCACACTTTACATCATTGTTGTGATACTAAGTTAAATAGTCACTTTTCAAAAAAATTATGATCACATCCAAGGAATATTTGTTTATGATCATGCTCATATCCCCACAATTTACTATTCCCTTCAGCTATATTAGAAACAACTAAAATTTCAGCATCTACCTTATATGGTTCACAAATTATTGTGTTGGTTGAATTTTGTTGCAACTTTGCCTCAATTTTTTATTGAACTTCATTTTAAATCATTTGTCTCTTTTGCTCCAAATTTTTCCTTCAATTCCCTTCTAGGTTGATTCTCACTTTTTTATTCAAGTTCAAATCTAGCTTCTATTAGAAGAGACAAAGCTACTACTTCAAAAGTTCCTTCCTGTTTCAACAATTTTAAGATGGTTCTCTTTTCTTCATGTTTAATCCTATAAGTATTCTCTCTACCTTGATGGATACATTTTAGTCATATTGTCATGACCTACCCGACAACAAATGACATGCAACTAGTGGCACCACATCACAAAGCACCTCATCCTCATTTGGACCAATTTTGAAAACAACAAGACAAGATGTATCTACAAGCACACTATGACTTCTTTAATCAAGAAATATTCTAGGGGTTAGGTTTTGGAACACAAGCAAATTGTAATTTGTCATCATTTCTATACTCACTAACTTATGAGTAGATCCACCATCTATGATCACCTTACATACCTTGTCTTTAAATTTGCATTTTGTCCACAAGAAAATTCTTATCTTTCATTCAACTTCGAGAGCTTCCTTGTCCCTAGATATCAAGGTCTTTCTTAGCATGAGGTTGTCCCTTGATTCAACCTAGGCTTCTCCTGACAAGGTTTTTCTTCTTCTTGGTCTATCATCATCCTTTTGGGGTTTTCGAGGTAATCTATCGCTATTTGGGCTTCATCACAAATAAAACCTTTCAAGGGATTTCACTCCCTCAATGTCATTTGTCCACATCTTCTATCTCTAAAGCTTTCCTTTCCTCTTAAGTCAGCCTTCATATTCATGCCTTCCTCTAGCTCTTCACTCCTAGTAGGTCCTAAAGACACCTCTTTCCCTTTATTTTGATAGCTTTCACCCCTTCAATATTTTGGTTTTTGGGTTTATTTTCTCCTCATCCTTTAAGGCATATTCTTATGCCTCATCTAGAGTAGGAAATTTCACCAATTCAAACTCATCTTGAAGTTGAAATTTGAACGCATTCCCATACCAAGTTGTTGCTTTTCCTTCACTCTCTTGGATATCTATTTGAATTTGAAGCCTCGTAAATTGTTCAATATAAGTCTATAATGATTGACCCATTTGTTTTAAATTTTTAAATTGTTTAAACATTTTTTGTTTGTGACCTAAAGGCAAATTTTGGGTTTTCGGATATTTCAACATCTTAGGCCAAAGTCAAATTTTATCTTTTCCATGTCTTCTTCTTGAACTCTACATATTTTTTCACTAGGGTTCCTTGCGATTTCAACTTAGAGGAAGCAATTTTTACTCCTTTTGGATTAGCTTCGTCCACATCTTCCATCTCAAAGTACTTCTCCAATTCTTGGACTCGATCTAAAAATTAGAAATATTGAATTTTATCATAGAACTCTATTTCATCAATGCCTCAATAAACCTCTCCATATGATCTGATACCCTAGTAACATTTTCCAAGTTCTTTAGTTCCTCTTCAAACTCTTCCAATTTTAGTCTTTCCTTAAGGGTCACTAATCTTTGAAGCAATCCACTAGTGTTCCTTCAATGGCCTAAATTCTTCTAGCCCCTTCTCCCATAATTGACGTGCACACCCCTCTAGGCCATCACAGATTGTTGATACCAAAAACTAATGCAGATTGTACCTATGTCCTTTGAAAAAAAGTTTTTTAAAATAACATGCTCAACTCCTATGTAAATTATTATAGAACACCCTACTGCTAAAGAGTGAACAAACAACTAAACTTCTAATCGAAAACAAAAATATGGAATGAAATTCATTGTATTCATCATTTGAACACAAGAAAACTATAAAGAAACCAGAGGTAACAAAAGTTGATAAATTGTTATCATTCAAACCCAAAAAATTTGTAGCTTCCAAAAATATATGTAGCTCCTACACAGTCAAATAAAACCAATCTCCAAACCTTACATATGAAATAAGAAAAAGGCCAAAAAAACAAAGCAAATAAAAAATAGCATCTATCCAAACCAACAATTGCCACCTCAAAAAGGACCACAAACAGCTAAGAATGGCGAATAACAAAAAGAAAGTGGGAGCCAACAATTACTCAATTGTTACATTGCCTTGAAAAGATTCAGCAGTTACATTATTGTGAATTTGTGGATGAGCTAGGACTTTTTAATATGAACTTGCTTCAAGAGAATAGTTTGTTACAAGAATTCCTTCGGTTGTTGGGGACTCGTCTTGTGAAATGCAACATAGAGGGATTTTGATGTTTCTTAAATTACAATCTTGTCTGGCATAATATAAATCAATGAGAGCCCACAAGCTAAATGAGGGGCTTCTTTACGTTTTACATATCAACAACTTAGGTGACTATGTATTTGAATTGTAATGGTGACTATGTATTTGAATTGTAATGTCTAACGAAACTCCCTACTAAGAGGCTATATAATTTTTCCTATTATAATTTATGAGAGTTGCAAGCTCAATGAATGAGTGTGCATAGCAACTTTGATTAATCAAATAATTGATTGTATCCTAGCAAGCATTATTTGGCTACTTATCTCTCATAGGTTGATATTTCCATACTTCAATTATTTTTCAACTTATCGCTAGTGCTAGAGTATTAATTGTCCAGATAACGCAAATGGTTTACAAAGAAACATTTCAAGGCATGTGTGACAAGGTCAAACTTTGCAAATTGTCATTGCCAAGTCAACTCAACATCAAGCACACTCTATCTCTTTGTCAAAAATCTAGGCCAAAAGGAAAAACACATATCATCCATTATTTAGCGATTTGTTGACCTTGGATGCTAGGAGAGATGCAATACTACAATTTTACAAATAAGGATAGTAATTACATCATCTTTTGTGTCTCTCAACCTTTTACATCAAGAGGATTAGGCCTACATTGGGCATAATTTTATTGTTAAAAATTATTAAAATGTCAAAAATCTAACAAAATTGTCCAAAATAGGCCCCTAGCATAGCCTTGATGCAAACCCTTAAATGTTGACAAAAAGCCTAACACAACCCTACTGCAAGTGTTGGCACATATATTTGGTGGTGTATGTCAAGAGTGACCTTGATCTAGAAATTCTACAAAATAAAAAAATCTCATTTAATTCCAATGCAAGAAATATAAACCAAAAATAACCCTCAAATGCTTTATATATTTTTGTGCAAAAGAAATGAGTAGTTTTTGACTAATTTTGTTTATGGTGTTGCATGCAATGTAATTATTTTCATCCGTGTAGCCCTCCTAAGGTGCTAAATAAATATGACATATTGATCCTTAATGTTTTTTTAAAGGTAAATGGCATAGGCCTAAATTATATTAATATATGAAAAATATTGCATCTGGAAGTTACATGAACATATGAAATTGAGATACTGAAATGATACTAAAAAGGATATTGGAGCCAAGGGTAGATAGGAAAATGCCTAGACTACAAAATGCTCCAACAAGAGGAGATAGACTTATATAAATTTGCCCGCAAATTATGACCCATAGCAGAAAAACAAAATACATAGAAAGCCCAAATAATAAGAACAAAATGCGGGCAAATTAGGTACTATATGCAATAGCAGAAGGCATAGTAAAACTAATTAGAGGTAACGATTCCTAACCTCCTACTCTCCCTCCTTTGCAAGCACAGCTTCTTTACCCTTGTTCTAGTCTGCCAAATTCCCACCCATTGAGCCACCCTCCTTGGTTATGAGTTGAATTTCTTTCACCTTGTGTGGTTTGTGATTCAATAGATGAAGGAGATGAAGGAGATGGTAGAACACTGAGGAGAACCGTCCTACTATGTGTGGCTCAAGAATTTCAATATAAAGAGCCAAATCATATTCAAAATACCTGCAATTGTTAGCATCAAGGCTAATTTTGATTAAATTATAAAGCTTTGCAAACATTGGTTTCTTCTAGGGAATAGACCTTTAATCCAAGCTTTACCCTCATGCTAGTCATAGTTTTTGATGGCTTTGTCGAGGGCTTATCTAGAAACGAGATCCTCCATGACATACTAAAGGGCACGTTGAACCAACATACCATAATTCTGCACCAAGACAAAGTAGTTAGAGAGAAAAAACAAAACCAACTAGGATGGATAGAGAGCATGGGGGGCTTTGGCATCAAGGAGTTCTTCCCCCACTAGGACACAATAGCATTCTCCACCTTCGTGCAATCCCACTTGAAAACTATGCGCAGATGAACTCCCGTGAACCTGTTAGAAATGGGAAATTCCTATTTACTGACAAGGATGTGGATCCTTTTATTCATCAGCCTATATTCCATCTGAGCACCACCTAAATGCCTATCAGCAGAGAAGTTATGGGAGAAGAAACCCTTGGAGGTCGTAAGCTGCAAAAGCCTATACTCCATCTGAGCACCACCTAAATGCCTATCAGTAGAGAAGTTATGGGAGAAGAAACACTTGGAGGTTGTAAGCTACAAATAAGACACAATAAGACACAAGGCTCTTTATAGACAAATGCTAGGAACGTGACAAAGGAATGAAAGCTTCTAGTCTGTCATATCGTTTTCGCACATTGGAGCTAAGATTGAAAGAACAAAAAAACGTGTCATCTTGCCTTAGGTTTATTGTTTGCACATACCATATGAAAAGATGTTCTCATCTTACTTCACATGAGGGAGTCAGACATGTGTTGGATTCTTCAATGGAGGGTACAATGCTTGAAGCAGGTAATAAATATTGGAGTGAAGATTTGTCGTCATCGGTACCAATGGCTACGTCAACTTAGGATGGCAAGAACTCCAAGTTGGGTGGACAGGATACGAATATGTCAGATGTGTCCCTGCAAGACAATCAACTTGAAAAGAGATTATAATAATGAAAAATCAAGATTTATAATTGATGATAGTTCTTCATTTGTACTAAAGTCCAATATCAGAGTCGAGGTCCCAATTTCTTGCAGCTAGCAACCTTGATTTGCCAAAGCATCCGCCAATTTGTTCGCCTCCCTATAGCAGTGAAAAATATGGAACTCATCAAAATAGGATAACCCACTCCAAGCTTCCTGAAGGATATATTCAATTCTCCTATTTGGGGTTTCCAAACACTTCAAAGCATTGATTGTGTTCATGGAGTTTCCCTCAATTACAATGTTTTTAACTTTATATCTTATTGTAAGCTTGATACCTATCACCAAGGCAATAACTTCTATAATATTGTTTGAACCATCTAGGATTTTGAATGCACAAATTGTGCCTATATCACCATTGTGGTCTCTCAATACACACCCCACCTCTGAGATGCCTAGATTCCCCTCAGAGGCTGCATCAAAGTTCAATTTCAGGAAACCTTACTCAGGAGGTTTCCATTTTATTGCTTTTCTATCTACTTTGTTTGATTCATTTCTGAGTAAACTCCCCTTGAAGGGATGGGATATAGGATTTCATTCTGATACAATCCTATCATCCCATGAAGAATAGCACGAATTTGGCCTTTTGTTTCTGGAGGTGTAAGCCTTCATTGCTTCTGAGATTGAAGATTCAATTTTGTGAATCACTTCCCTGTCAATATTCTCCTTTCTGAATATTTGTTTGTATCTTTCCCACCATAAGTTCCAAATTAGGATTGTTGGAGCAACCTTTCATAGGCAAGGAAAAAATAATTCATTGTATAATTCGGGCCAAGACTCAAAAACTTTGGTCAAGTTTGAATGGAGGGAGTTCATCTAGTGGAACTTGTTGAGGAGCCAAGTCCAACATTCATGAGAAAAAGGGCAATTGATGAGAATGTGGTCCCTATATTCCTATTCTCTACCACACAGGATGCAATTGAAGTTAGGAGTAATTCCCAAAGAGGGCAGCCTATAGCCTGATATTATCTTACCCTTGAGTGCTAGCTAGGAAAAGGCACCTGCCTTAGGGAGTCCAACATTAGACCAACAAAAGTCAAAGCAATGGGATTTAAGGAGAGAGGACTCACATTTAAGTATGGAATAACCTTGTTTTGTTGAATACTTCCTAGTAGAAGAGGCAGCCCAAATGAGAGAGTCTAGACCATTTGAAAGTTGGAGGGTTCTCTGCATGAGCTCGGCTTCCAATATGCTCTTTTGAATGGCCACTGTGTTCACCTCTAACATATTCTTCTATGTGGAGATAATCTACCCATTTTCAGGAATGGTCTCAAAATAATCACAAACCTAAAGACCCCAACTACTTTTAAGAGACTATTTAGCTTCTGCCAACGTTTTCAAGAGTATTTAAAGGATCCTTAATGTTATTATATAATGTATTACACCAACTTAAAACTCAAATTAACAAAGAATTTAATTTTAAAAATTATAGAACATAAAAGTGCATGGTTCATTGATGCTAACATGAAATGAAGTTTTTAAGGCATAGGTGAGGTGCTCATTGAGAAAGATATGGGATGGAAGAGTTTTGAATAAAGGTGATCTATTCTAGCTTCAATTGTTCAAAATATTTGAAGAATTTATCAAGTTAATTGGATTTGTGGAATCTACTTTTACAATCATGTGTATTCATAGATAAGCACACACCAAGGATTTGAATTGGACAATGAAGTCCTCACTAAACAAATTTAAATAATAATAATAACCCCACCTAAAATTCAAATTTATTTGTTCAACAAATGTGTTATTAATCAAATACAAATTATATATTTTGTCATAAACCCTACACTAATCATGCTACAATCTTGTGTCATGGTGAAAATTGCACACCTTGCACTTCTCTTTTTTTATCACCACTTCGTGTAGGTTTCCTAATTGCATTGCTCTAACTCATTATTCTGATTGGATTGGTATTCCTTTTAACCTTAGGCTTAGTTTGACTTTCATAAACATAATGTAGCCCTTACTTAGACGATTCCCAAACCCTAATTATAAGTTTCCTTATTAGGTTAAAAAATACAAGTGTAGATTTGACCCATGGTGATTTCTATAGCTACAGGATTGAGTAAAAAAATTTACAAATCTGAAATTTAACCCCAAACCTAGCATAACTCCTTTCCAACTAGTTATTATTTGTCGAATCCCATGCTAGAAATTTCAAACTGTGTGCCTAAGACAAGCATAAAAGAGCATCCCCTAGGTCATTTGTTGTTGGCCATATGATGGAATTGATTATGTGTTGCACTGATGTTGTGTCATTGATGTCAACACTTGTTGTTTTGGTTGTTTACCAGCTTTCGGTATGTGGATTGGATTGGGAACTTTCAATTGATTGTCACCAGTATGATCTGGTTGATGGAATATATGGATGGTTAATATGCTTCTGAAGTATGTTTCAATCAGTTGGTATTGACTTGATGATCAAATGCTATATTATGTTCTAGTAAGTTTTCTTTATTGATCCAGTAAGGGTTTCACCGGCAGAGCTTTATTGAAGATATTTGATGTTATGCATAAGTAGTGTTGGTGCAGCTTCTAGAAGGGATTCAGAATGTTGATGGTGATCGTGTTTGTGCCTCGTCTGATTGGTGCTATTGCCTTGGTGTGTGTGGATCTAATTTAGGTATGGTGCTATCTAGTTATGGACCTGTTTGCATGAAATGTGTAGGTGGATCCTCAGATGCGCTTCCGGGATGTTTTATTGATTGGATGATATTTGTTTGGCCTTAGACCGACATGTGTATTGGTTTTATTTCAAGATTATGTAATGGATCTATTTTATTATCATTTGTGTGGCCGACCTAATTGGTTAGGTCCCAGGTTGGTATAAATATATGTAAGATCTCATTGTAGATCATGTATGATGGGAAAGGAGCGGATAATGTAATAATCATTTGTGCAGAGGATTTGATTGATCATAGGTGATCGAGTTGAGTTTATGTAAGAGGTTTTAGACCTCTGGTATTGAGCTTAACCGAAATTGTAATCTGGCATGTTTGATGCTATCACCGGCAGTTCATCTCTCTGGATTGTAGTCCAAATATCTTGATGTGGTTGACATCTCTGTAGTCAGTGAGACTCCATTGTGATGAGCAGTGCACTCTAGGCAGTGTGTCTTCCTGCATGTACAGACCCCTATTGTAATCATATACTTGGTGCAAAAGTATCATCTGATTGTGGGTAGGGTTTCCCACCGTGGTTTTTCCTCATTGAGGTTTTCCACGTACAAATCATGGTGTTATGTGTTATGGTTGCATGGTATTGATTCTATAGTTTTCATTTATGCTTTAATGCTTAATCAGTTATACCGATATAAGGTTTTAAGTGTTTTAATTCACATAATATGTTAACAACTGATTCACCCCCCCTCTCAGTTGTTCACTGGTTATCCTAACAATTGGTATCAGAGTCTTATCCTCTTTTTGCAGAAGCTTAACCACTTGAGGAAGATCCTATGGCAACTAATAATTCAACTCATGTTTTTTGAAAGGACAATCCTAGGCTTGATGGAACAAACTATGGAGTAGGAAGATTCGGATGGAGACTCATTTAAGATGCATTGGAAAGGAAATTTGGGAAATAACTCAAAATGGTTACACTCCTCATAATCCGACATCTGTCATTTAAAGCTATGGTTGAGATAGAAACAGGAATCAAAATCAAGTGTCTGAGATCATATCAAGGTGGTGAATTCACATCTAGTGAGTTTAACCGTTATTGTGAGAAAAATGGGCATTAGGAGACAATTATCTGCACCCCAGACACCTCAACAGAATGGCATTGTGGAAAGAACAGAACAGAACCATTTTGGATGCAGCTAGAAGCATGATGATGGAAGCTAATTTGTCTCATATCTACTGGAGAAAAGCAGTAAGTATAGGAGTTTATACATTCAACAGAGTTCATATCAAAGGAGATATCGGTAAGACACCTTATGAATTATGGTTTGGTCATTCACCTACTCTTAAATATTTCAAAATCTTTGGAAGTAAGTGTTATATCAAAAGAGATGATTACATTGGAAAGTTTGACCCTAGATGTGATGAAGGAATATTTTTGGTTATTCAACTAAAAGGAAAGCATATAGATGTTATAACAAAAGATTGCAGAGAATTGTGGAGAGCGCTAATGTGAAAGTGGATGAGTAGTACAAAGACCAAGCTAAATCTTATAACAATGAACCGGCAGTGGAAATGATCATAACTAAACTGGTAGTGCTTGTATCGGAACAGAATACTGAACCAGTTACCCCGGCATCATCAGAAAAGTCAATTGTAACTGAAGAGCGGCACAGAGAACTTGAAAACCAGAAAACACCAAGGTATGTAAGGCTAAATCATTCTGAAAAGCAGATCATTGGAGAGAAAAACATGAGAGTTATGACAAGAAGAAGATTGGCAAATCAAGAGGTATGTTTCATTTCTCAAATTGAACCGACATCAGTAGTTGAAGCTTGTAAAGATGAATGTTGGATGAAAGCTATGGAAGATGAATTAGATCAGATAGAAAAGAACAATACTTGGACTTTAGTTCCTCGACCAAAAAATAAGAATGTTAGTGGAACTAAATGGATTTTTAGAAACAAACTGAATGAGGATGGACAAGTTGTAATAAACAAGGCTAGATTGGTCTGCAAAGGATATTCTCAGAAGGAAGGAATTGATTATGGTGAAACTTTTGCACCGATAGCTAAAATTGAAGTTGTTAGACTATTTCTTGCTTATGCAGCCTATAAGAACTACAAGGTCTATCAGATGGATGTTAAGTGTGCATTTCTGAATGGAAAACTTGAAGAGGAAATCTTTATTGAGCAACCAGATGGATTTTTACTGACAGATGACAAAAATATGGTTTGCGGATTAAGGAAATCCCTATATGGACTAAAACAGGCTCCTAGAGCTTAGTATGCAAGGTTGGATAAGTACCTTTTGAAGCTTGATTTTATAAAAGGTATTGCTGACAGTAAACTATATTATAAGATCACTAATGATGATATTCTGATTATTGAAGTATTTGTTGATGATATCATTTTTGGAGGTGAAGAAAAATTGTGCATGGAATTTTCTGATAATATGCAAAGTGAATTTGAAATGTCTATGACTGGAGAAATAAGATTTTTTCTAGGTTTGCAAATTACTCAAACTGACAAAGGTATCTTTATCTGTCAAACTAAGTATCTAAGGGAATTGTTGAAGAAATTTGGTATGGAAAATTCTAAACCGGTTAGTACTCCTATGGTTACAAGTGAAAAATTGTCAATTAAGGATGCATCCCCTTCAGTAAATTCTACAAGATATAAATCCACGATTGGTGGTTTGCTATATTTAACTCATACTAGACCAGATATAATGAATGCAATCAGTATTGTATCAAGATTTCAAAGTAATCCAAGAGAAAATCATGAAAGTGCAATAAAAAGGATATTCCGGTATTTGCAAGGTACAACTGAATATGGTTTATGGTACCCTAAAGATGGTGACTTTACTTTATGTATATATATAGATATAGATTGGGCAAGTGATGTTGATGATCGGAAGAGCACTTCCAGTGGAGCATTCTTCCTTGGGAAGAAGTTGGTTTCCTGGATCAGCAAGAAGCAGTCATGCATTTCCTTATCTACTGTTGAAGCTGAAAATGTTGCAACCGCAACCAATTGTACTCAAGTTCTATGGATGAAGCAGATGTTGAAGGATATACAAGTGAGTTGTAATGATTTGGTAGTTATCCATTGTGATAACTCTACAGCTATTGACATGTCAAAGAATCCAGTATTTTACTCCAAAACTAAGCACATATCAATCAAGTATAGCTTTTTGAAGGAAAAGGTGGAAGCAAAAGAGGTCAGATTGGTTTATGTGAAGACTAAAGAGCAGATAGCAGACATCTTCACTAAATCTTTGTCTCGGGAATCATTTGAGTATTTGAGAGACAAATTGGGGGTTTCTACCCCTCCGGTAGAGACTTAATTGATGTAGATGTGCATCAGTTCGGTATGCATTATCAGAGCTACCTTTTGCTCTGGATTGATGAATCAGTGCTACTACTCAGGGGGAGTAGTCAGCCTTGAGTTTTAGAGTTATGTATTTTATTTGATTCTTTGGCATTGTTGTCAAAGGGGGACGAATATATGTGAAAAACTATTGCTATTTACTGATTGCACTCCTTAGGGGGAGTTTGGCGGTATTTGGTCCTTTTGCTTCAGTTTTGGTTCAGAGCTTCATTGCTATATCATTTCATGGGAGATTGTTGGCGCTCTTCCATTGGGGGAGAATTGCTTGGCATTTTCTTGGCACTTGGATGCTTGAATGCTTGATTGCTTAAATGTATGTCCCCTTCTTATCCATCTATCCTTGTATATCCAAATGAGAGGGAAAGACCTCCTTATATACTTGCCCATCATCAAACATGTTAATCTTCCAACATAGGCCAACATGAAGCAAGGTTTCCCGCTCAAAATTGGGATAGGGCAAAGGGTTTAAATTGAAGCCCAATTAGGGAGGACCATGGGAGGACCAAAGCACCACACCCTAGTCCTACCCCATATTTGGGCCACAGGGTTAAGGGTCCCAACAAGGTGGAATGTGAAAATATGGCCATTATTGCATGGTAGAGGCATAAATGGGTCCTGATCAAGCATAGGGATGAGAACACTAAGGTGAGGGCCCCAAATGCAGTCAAAATTGCAAAGGGTGCAATTTTAGGACGCTACAGGCCCTTTATAACATGGTTGTTGAGAAAAGCCCAAGCATGGATGGTCTACCTATTGAATTCTACCATAATTTGTGGCCATATATTCAAAAAGACTTCTACAATGTGTATTTCAAAGGAATTGAAATTGATACCTTAGGACCCATTATTAACTAAGGCCTCATCAAACTCATTGCTAAAGGGAAGGATGAAGATTCAGTGGCATGTTGGCAACCCATTACCCTACTTAATACCTCTTATAAAATCATAGCGAAAGCTTTAGCTCATACAATAAAACCCAATACCCAAATGATAGTGCATCCAAAACAAATAGGATTCCTAGCAGGTAGATTTGTCCTGGATAACATAATGTCAGCTTGGGAGACTATTGAATGGGCCCAACAAACTGCCCAAGATGCCTTGATTATTAAATTGGATTTTGATAAAGCTTATGACCGCATTAGGTGACCCTTTGTGCTTAACATGATGAAATGGTTGGGGTTTGGTCCTAAAATTTGTGGTCACATTAAAATTATCTTCATGGATGCTAATGCAAGGTTAGATTTTAATGGTTCCTTGTCTCCTCAATTCCCCTTTCAAAGATCAATTTGCCAAAACTACCTGTGTTTTTATTCCTTCATGCAAAGGCCAATAAGCTCATTCATGGGATTTTATTACCAAATAATGCCACCATACTCACACTTCGTGAATGATAGTATGTTTTTCATCCAAAACTCAATTGAGGAGGTGACTAATAGCATTAATATCTTAACCTGTTTTATGTTATTTTGGGATCTAAACTAGCTATGCACAAGACTGAATTTAGTATGACTCGTCCTAATCTTCAACCAATTTGGATTACTTCTGCATGGAAAGAGATAAAACATGGCTCAATCACTAGATATCTAGGTGTTCCCTTCGGTATTAAAGTTTCTCTCAAAGACGTGGAATTGGTTCTTCAAAAACTTCAAATGATGTTCAACTACACTCTATTATTGATGGGCACAGAGGCTCGAATATCTCATAAAAAGCTAATTAGGACTCAATCTCACTTTGACAGCCTGACTACAAGAACCTGGTTTTTAGGTATGCTATATGAATTATACCCATGGACCTATTATGAGCAAGCCTGAAATGAAAATCACAGACCTAATGGTCTTTACAAGCATTGCTTTAAGTGCTAAACCTCAACCAAGCTTGGAGCAACAAGCGTTCCTTCCTCGAGACTATTATCATCAAGGTTATTTTAGTAACATTTCTGAGTATCTTCGAGTTGGACCTCCAGTTTACTTTGGTGTGAAGAACTACAATTGCAGCTTGGAATTAAATGATGCTACCTTCATTGGTGCTGTTGCTTTTATGGTATGCTCTGGAACATGGTGTACAGGAACTTTCATTAAATTGGGCACCAGTTGTGGCATATCTTTTCGTTTAGATGGTTGAATCCAAAGATCATACATTCTATGTTTCAGTATGTAATGCACTGGTAAACAGAAGCCATAACAGTTTCAGAACAGCTGTGTTATGTGTTGGACACAGCAGTTCGTTTTTATGCAGCAGTGATTGTTGTGTCTGGTATTTATGAATGTATTGATCAGAAAATGCCTTATGGTTTCTACAGCTGCAGCTCCTCTGTGCCTTCTTTGGATAGCCCTTTTTTGTGTTTGTAGAGGACAGCTTCTCCTCTGCTAACATGGCTGTTCCTTTTCTACTGGTCTTTGTAAGTGATACTTTGTAATGTTTTATGCTTCTTCCAATAAAAAAGGTACACAATTATGGTGGACAGGAACTTTCATTAAATTGGGCACCAGTTGTGGCATATCTTTTCGTTTAGATGGTTGACTCCGAAGACCATACAGTCTATGTTTCAGTATGTAATGCACTGGTAAACAAAAGCCATAACAGTTTCAGAACAGCTGTGTTATGTGTTGGACACAGCAGTATGTTTTTATACAGCAGAGACTGTTGTGTCTGGTATTTATGAATGTATTGCTCAGAAAATGCCTTTGGTTTCTACAGCTGCAGCCACTCTGTGCCTTCTTGGGATAGCCCTTTTTTGTGTTTGTAGAGGACAGCTTCTCCTCTGGTAACATGACTGTTCCTTTTCTACTGGTCTTGTAAGTGATACTTAGTAATTTTTTATGCTTCTTCCGATAAAAAAGGTACACATTTACTTTTGTCATATTTCCTCCAAATCTAATAAGGTATGTATTTCTATATCAACTCTAATATCTAGGGAAGTATATTTATTAGTTCCTCATTTACATTTAATTACCCTAGATATTTAAGGAAGCTCAGTTTATTGATTATTCCTTTACACACCTTTACACAATGTAAATTAACATTAATTCAATTTTGTGAGTGTAATGCAATGCAACCCTTAAGCAACCCCTTGCATAGCCTTGACACAAACCCTAGCATAGAAAATATGACAAAGCCTTGACAAAACAACCTAACATAAAAAAATATTACAAAATATTTGTCAATTAGCATCATCGTGTTGAGATGGTGTCTAAAAAAACAACAAGGGTGAGAAAAAAAAATCCCTCAGCTTGTTTTTTATCAATTCTTGTGTTATTTTTAAATTATTTGGGCTTTTGGTATAGTGATGGTAGAGGAAGCTTCTTGCTACCTCTCACAATTGTCTAACTACACCCTGTTAGTGTTGAGCATTCCCCTATGAGCAAAGATCAAATTATACATCAACACTTCCACATGTGATGTTGCCATGCCCTCTAGTTCGACATGTGAATCTGTTCTTTGATTGAATGGATCTAAACTAGGCGTTAAACTTGTGCTCTCATCAAATCTTGATGATCTTGATTGATGTGCTTGTTTTAGATCACTTCATTTTGCACTTCAGGTTTTACTCATAACCTTAATTATTTTCTGTATCGGTCCATTTTGCTCTTATGTTTTTCTCCATAACCTAAGATTTATCAATAAGCAATGCATAATGACTATTATTCATATAGATAATATGAAGGAAATGTATTAGTTTTCCCCACTCGTTTGGCAGAATCAAGTATCTAAACATGGAGTTACTAACAAATTCAATGTAATCTAGTTATGCTCAAGAAGTTGAGTTACTCTGAGTTAGGAAATTTGCTTTAGATGCTTCCCATATGTTGATTTTACCTCTGCACCAATCCAGAATTTGCAATGTCATAACTCTCACAAACAATTTGATTGTCTCATTAATCCAATTAACTCAACCCGATTTGATGATGTTTATGATCCAAATTGGAATATTATCAATGTCACAATCAAGCAATCAATTTCAGGTTCACTCTTGCTATTACTATCGGTTTAATAGAAGTGTTACTAATGTTCAACAATCTTTAAAAAAATCCAGCATTTGCAAGGTCATAACTCTCAAAAACAATTTGATCGTCTCATTTATCCAACTACCTCACATAACTGATGTTTATGATCCAAATTGGGATATTATCAATGTTGCAATCAAGCAATCAATTTCATGTTCACTTTTGCTATTACTATCAGTTTAATATGCATTACTAATGTTCAACGATCCTTTAAAAAGAATGGATTGTGATGCAACCATTCCCAGTTTTTATACAAATACTAAACATTTATCCTAGAAATTTTCAGGTGCAATTAATCAATCATGCACTTTAACAAGGCATGGCTTTCATTCACTAAAAAAATAAAAGCAGAAACCACTCAAAAACTTCAACACGAAAAATCCAAAAAGAAAAAAGAAGATAATGAATCAGAAAAATTCCATGCACTTTAACGATGCCCATGAAATATGCATGATTTGTATAAAACCCCTGGATTGAGGGTTCAGCTTTCTCCTATTTCTGGAGGTTTGGAAAGTCCTTTTGTATTTCAGGTGATTTGAACTTACTAGAAACACCAAACATTCAACATATCTTTTCAAAAATGTAGAGATGTTGGATTTTAACATTATGATTGATCCCCTATTTGACATAAAAGTAGGCTAAAGGAGAATATGAGGGCAAGAACAGATGTGTTAATACATAAACAAATTATACATTTAAGTATAATATGAAAGGGGCCTGCAAAAATATCTGCTAGTGTTAACAATAACCATTGAACATTTGCCCTGCCCTGGTCTTATGGAAACAATAGTGATTTATAAAATAAGTGCATAAATAATATCAAGAGCAGTTTTGTTTCTGCCTCATGCATGCGAGAAGAATATTGCTCACTTTTCAACAAAAATTCCATTTGTAAAGGAACATTCCTCCAGAAAGTTATTAAGTCGTTGCCTCCTTTTCAGTATCAGCTTCGGCTTGCTTCAATTGTGCCAACCTTTCAGTCCAAGCTCTGTCTCTTGCAACTGCAGCTATCTTACACTATTTTTTTAATTGCTTTCCTTCTTCTTGCCGCTGCCAGTTGATCCTTCCGTTTTGCAGCTTCACTCTAAAAATCACACATTGCCATTGGATTATAGATTTGTCAACAATCCCTTGTGTGTTTATATTTATAATTATAATATGTATACGAGGAACTTAAAAACAAACAAAATCAAGCAACCCGAACACCAAAAAAAATGAAAATATTCTACTTGTTATAAATACCATCTCAGTAACATTGTTATCAACCGTTGGCCAGATCTTGCAATGTCTAAATCAGTTCAATAAAGTAATGAAACAAAACACGTTTGCATACTAGCATCCTAGAAATTTTACCTGAAAGAAATGTATGTTAAGCACAATATCAAAGATAGGAGAATTAAGTGAAAAATAATTTTATGACCCAAGATAGTAGAAAGAAGTAAACCAAAACTGTTACAGCCCAGGAACACAATCTTTTAACCTTTTGCTATAGGTACCAAAATACAATAAAGCTTCTACAGTCCTATGGATATCAAATACATTAACACCAACTCTAGAATATTTGTTGAATCTTGGTTATTGTGGACAAATATAGTAAGCTTATACAGAGCTTTAAATTTTAGTTTTTAATTAATTGATAAGTAAAGAGGTATTTAGCTTCCCAAGTCAACTGCCTTATATATTTTGACAAAAAAATTTCTCTGATTGGGTGATTCTTTTCACTTTTCTAAGTTTTCTTTAATAAGATTTTCATGTGTGATTTAGCCTTATCATGCTGAGATTTGGTACTTCTAAAGTCACTATAGACATGGATTAACTTTGACAGTTGAATTACCATATATATGTATCTTTATTGTAAAATACAATCAAAATTTTGAAGGAAGATATCACATAAAAGGGGAAATTTTGGGCATAGACATGAAAAACTTTTAAAAGATTATAGTAAAATATATCTAGTCTATGATGTTCCTTTCTTTAACTGCAGATCCTCTAGGCAGGGTTTACTATCAAATATAAACCTTAACTACATTGTTTCTCGATTCCAATTTAAGATTCTCTTTCTGGAAAAATTAGTATTAATGTATTATTGTTGTTCACTGGCTAACATCAATGACTTGGAAGTCAATATCATTCTAAAATGTTTGTAGCTCACTCTGGCAGTTTCAGATATTTAAAACTTTGATTCCAGACTAAGTTCAACTCTCTAGTAGCTCATTCCATTTATTTCAACATCATCAATGTCATACATGTGGTTGATTATGTAAATAAATAACATTGTTCTGCTTTGGAATACATAAGAACCAAATTTATTCAATGAAACACATGTTAACACATGTACAATGTTTTACTTTACGTATTGAAAATGGCATCAGCTAAAGAGAAAAATGGTCAATTGTCTGGTTTAAGAAAAGAGAATGTTTACGGAATTGTTTGTCATTCTTCAGCTAATGAAATGGTCAATTGGAAGTGAAAAGGTTGTAGCAGTGAATTTTCTAATCTGCATACCCTCAGTGACCATTGTATAACTTTTCATAAGGGAACCAATTCAAGGAATATGGGATATGCTTGTTGCAATTGTAGTACTTAATTTAGCAACAGGAAAGGCCTTCTAAGGCATATGAAGAAATCAGTGTTACCAAACTCACTGGTTCATCCAGGCAAGCCTAAACATGGCCTGCCCAACCATTTTGAATCACCCAGAAGTCCTTCCTAGGTTCATGAGTTCAAGAGAGACTCACAAGACCCATTACATTGACTTGGCCATCCAAAAAATCATTACAAAAGCCAGAAAACTAAAAAACCCATAACAACTTAAAGATTCCTAAACCTAGACCTAAAACAATAAACAAAAGACATAAAACATTAAGAGTGAGAAAACACAAACACTAAGCAAATACACAAAGCCAAAACAGAAACACAAAAGTGATTTTGGAGCAGCAACACACAACAACAATAGCTAATGCATAACAACAAAGAGCATTCGGGGAGTTTGGAGCAGCTCACGGTACACTTGGTGCAGCCTACAGTGCATTTGGAGCAACAAATTATAAGATGTATGTATATTTCTTTTCATTATTTTTTTCCATTGACCATTCCATTTTTTAATTGTTCTTCTGAGTTCTCTTTTCAATATATCACAAAAGAAAAACGAAGGGAAAATGAAGACAAGATATTATTCTCCTCTGCATCTTCATGGTTTTAATTCTTGTTCCAATTGATAATCCATTATTTTTGCTCTATTTTTTATTTTTAACCTAACCTCTATTTGTAATTTTGTAGCCTAATTGCAAATTGTCATAATGTCAGCATCACTCATAAAAGAGCCTTGTTAGAAACATGCCATCTAGGTGCTAGGAAAGGAGGATTGACTTAAATGCATTGCAAAACCATCTTAATAGAAGCGGCATTACTTGCCTAAATTCTGCATTGCTTATATACCTAGCCAGAATGATTCCATGTGCACCACAAGCCCACCCAAAGTTGTGGAAGAGATGCAAACACAACTAGAGCCCTTTGAGAAAATAAGACCGGCGGAAAAAAGTACAAAGAAGCAATGGCTGCCAGGGGCCAACCAGATACTTCTGCCTTCAAGTCCGAGCACTAATGTTGGCCCTTGAATTTACAGATCAAGATTGAATTGTTATATTGTATCACACATTTCTCCAAATTCCCAGCTATCACTTGAAAGCACGAGTTGGAAAAGAGCAAAGTTGCCCTAAGACACGTCTCCGACCCCCTGGGATATGTCCCACCTCTCATACCTGAGACATGGTCGAGAATGTCTCTGCAAGCAGGAGACACCCCACTACCATCTTTGGGTGTCTCCTTAAGTACCCTACTCAAAGACCAAAAAAAAACCTAATAAGCGCAAAAAAACAAGCAGAAAGTCAAAAACGCTGACGGAAGGCAAGCATAACACATGGGAAGGAATGGAAATGCCAACAGAAGAAAACACATGAGAAGGTTAGAAGTATGCCGCGGGAAGGTAGAGAAAGCCACAACCAGTTGAGGAGTGACAGACAGGTTTTTCCTACTAATAGCAAGCAAGTTAAGTGGATCCTTGTCTTCAAATGAAAGGTGTGCCTTTGCACATTTTTCTTTTATCTCAATGTTTCTAAAATCGTGATAGCATTCTCTATCATAACTTTTTACATATTGAATCGAGTCAAATATATAAAGATACATATATTTATTAGCCATATTAGTTAAGATTTAAATGTTGGTAGGCTTCTTGCATATCTGAGTTAGTCCAAGGTCAATCTATTCAAAATATTCGATTTGGAAATTAATCTAGAGTTCATTCGTGTAAGGAAGCCAATGCATGTAGCTTAATGGTTAGGCATCATGTCACTGGTGTAGAGGTCAATAATTGCAATGGTTGTCTCTGATTCAAGATCACAGAATTATAAACATCAGCCTAGGTTTGGTAGGTCAGTGTTGAATGAGAGTCAGTTGGGTAGGATACTTTCATGCTGAGACCACACTTTTCTGAGATAAATTGAACATGTTGAAGCCACGAAAGGTAGCGCAATATCCTAGTTTAATTATGTTGGTCCTTCCCTAGAACTTCTTTTGTAAGATATTTGTACTATACATAGAAAAGTATCATTTTTCGATTGCAATCATCTAAAATTTTAAAGTTGAACATTTTACTTTTATTAAAAAATAACTTGCCTACCTGGGTTGTAGCTCTTGTTTTACATACCTGCTCTAACATTATGGTAAGGCAGAGCCTTATATTGCAGGCCTGTTTAACATATACATGTCTCGTTTTTCTCTTTCAGTGACTGATAAGGTGAAGGCATGTAAAATGCACCCAGCTAATAGTAGTGCAGGTTCTCTCAATGAAGAAAGGATTCCGATTTAATTTTCTTGCCCAATGAATGCTTAAAAGTCTTACTTCTACTTGCATTCCAACTGTTTTGAAAAAACTGCATTCCAAACTGTTTTGAAAAAAATGGCATAATTAAAATTTCATGTAAAATCTGATAATTTTTTATTTTTCCATGTAGAATGTTGGGTGAAGGAAGACAAGCCTTGTAACCCTTGTGAAAGTATGTTGACAGGCTCATTTCCTTCACAAATCTGGAAAAAGTGTTGATCCTTGTCCAAATGAGGGAGAACGATATGATGTTGTGAGGGATCAAGAAAGGGTTGATGGGAAAGTTTGCTAATCAAAGCTCTCGTGCTGCAATAATAGGGCCAACTACTACAGTTCAAAGTCAAAATAGAGAGTCAGAGGTGGATGTGTTTCCTAGAGATGTAGCAACAGAATATGTTTGCAAGAGACCACACATTGGCAGCTCAAACCCCATTGGAAGATAGTTGGATGTGCAAGGTCAAGAAGCAATTGATGCAACGATTACACAATTCTTTTATGTAAAATAGAATATCGTTTAATGTTGTTCGCTCACCTTTCTTTGGAGAAATGGTCCAAGCTATTAGTAATGCACCTACAAGGTATAAACCACCTAGGTATAAAAAGCTTCACACTACTCTAATCAATAAAGAAAAAACTCGATTAAAGGAATAAACTGTACCAATGAAAAGAGTGGGAGCTACAAAAGGATGTACTATTGTGATAAATGGGTGGATAGATGCTATAACTCATCCACTACTTAATATCATGGTAACATGCAACAAAGGGCCTTATTTTTGAAAGCAATAGATTGTTCAGGGCAAAACAAAATTGAGAATTTCTTCATAACCAGCTATGTGACAGCATTAAGGAGGTGGGTGTTGGAAATGCTGTCATTGATCTCAATAGTAAGAATGCCATTAGTTGTTAAGGAATTGGATATCTGTGATTTATATCAAATAACTTAATACAGAATCCAAATGGAATTGTTGTCATTGATGTCAAGTGTGCATATGAAGATTCATGGTAATATAGAGAAAGTATTATAATTCTATCAATACCTTTACTAGATATAAGATGATCAAAGATAGCTAGTGGAGATCAATGAACATATACAAGACTTTGGAGTGACCAAGCTTCGTATTGAAATAAAGACGAGACAAAGACTGTGACTCATTAATATGCATAACTATAACAAAGATAAGCAATTCACAAAGCAACAACTATGGCAATGCTTTTATAAATGGAATTGTTCTACAAAGCAGCAATCAGACTAAAAAACAGAACAACAATTGCAAGCGCCCAAGAGTACGAGGAAGATTATTAATACAATTCAGTTTACATATGAAGGAACTTAATCATTATATGGTGCAACTTGAATGGGAAGTTAAAGATCTGTTAATATAACTTATCCAGGAATGGAATTGTTCTACAAAGCAGCAATCAAACTAAAGAAAAGAACAACAATTTCAAGCACCCAAGAGTACGAGGAAGATTATTAATACAAGTCAGTTTACATACGAAGGAACTTAATCATTATATGGTGCGACTTGAATGGGAAGTTAAAGATCTGTTAATATAACTTATCCAGGACATCTTTTATAGCAGATATAGTTGACAATCACACATGTTACATGCCGGCTGAAGATGTGAAGACAATGGTAGAAAGTGGCAGAACAAACACATAGCAGTCCCATCTGGATCGAGAGGTGATGCAGACACTGTTGATGTGCAAAATGAGAAGGCACATGATACTTTGACTGAGTTTTGACCCGAGAATGATGCATAGCATACTATTTATGCTATGACAGCAATTCACTTAATATGCAGCGAATATAGATGTTTACTAAAGCAAGCAATTACAAAGAAATGATTATGTGAGGACAGCGATTCATAAATTGGAGGAACTGATTTATTCAGAAGACAAATCAGCAAATCATTGAAGACAAGCAATCATGACAAAAGATAGCCGACTATGAGGATTTCGTAAAAGAAATAAAGGGAGTGATTATGAGAAGACGATATAAAAAGATGTGTTTATATCGAGCACACAGAAAAGACAAAGAAAAGAATTAGTTCGATTATGATAAAGGTATTATCAAGGAAAGAATTCATGATAAATAAAGCAGCGGTCAGCATTAATATTATTCAGTGATTAATATCAATTCAAGATAATGCTAATCGATTGAGTTTGATGACTTTATAAGCAGCCATAAGACTATATTAACCCAAGGAGATTTGACATTGATTCTACACAAGCAACATATTTGTTGAGCCAAGACAGCAATTAACATAAAATAAGCAGTGTATCGATTTAGTGGCAGTGATAAATAAAGGCGCAATTACCTTAACAACAATTCAGAAAACAATCAAAAAATGCGATTAATTATACAAACTAACTCATATGTAATGAGTATAAGCCTTGTGATTCATCTTATGTTGAAAAGGAGTGACGTTAAGAAGATAAGAAAATATTAAGAGTAATTATCAAGAAGTACGTGTATGAGAAGACATGTCTCATTTTAAAATTTTGAAAGGATATGTCTCTTAATGATATGAAGGTATAAATGGAGATTTGGATCTCTAGTTGAAGTGAGTGTCATGCGGAAGATTAAAGAAGATTTTCAAGAGATATGGTGTACAGATTAAAAAAAAAAATTTAAGAGATAAGTAAGTTGCGTGGTGTGTGGAGTATTCAAAACTCCCGAATATATAGAGAAGAATATTGGAGCAGGAATAAGAGTTTACATCAGACTTACATCTGCAGATCTGTTAACGAGAAGATGAATGAGAGTTGTGTGTGATGTGCAAATAAGAACATGAAGAATTGAGAGCATACACCAGATTGAGGTGAAGTAGTAAGATGCAGATTTGAATATAAGAGTGTGTGAAGTTAAAAAGACATATCATCTATCTACAGATTTGCGGAATAGAAGATTGCTAAAGGCAGATTTCTGAGTATATGGCAGCAGATATATAAGTATATATGTGCTGATCTGAAGAGAGTTATATGCAGATTTGAAAGGAAAGTATATGCAATTCCAAAAGGGAATATGTGTAGTTTTGAAGGAATAATATATGTATAAAGAAATGTTATAAGCAGATCTATGAAGGGAAGAACAAGTGTTAAGAAATTGAATTGTCCATCATCCGTTGAAGAAGCAACAAGCAAGGTGGAATCTAGTTCTGATGTGGAGGTTGATGCTTCATAGGAAAGAGATTGGTGTCTCTTGCTGAGTTGGTGCTCAGTTGTGGGAATTGGTGCTTTCAGTGGGTTGGTGCTCACAAACCAAGTTAGAGGTTGGTGCCTCTAGTAGGTTGGTGCCTACAAACATTGTAAAAGAAGAAATATAAAAGCATTGATTTGTCATGGTTTTTCTCCCATTTGGGTTTTATTGATGTGTTTTTTAGGCACATGCGAACACAGAATAAAATACCCAAAAGTATCTTATCCTCTCTTGATCAAAGTCTCTCAAATGCTGAGGATTCGCACAACGATCACTCGAGATAACTCCAAGGTTCTTCAATGTCGGGTCACGACGTGTGGATAAGCACAGTTGGTCGTTGTGATTGGTGTTTCTTCAAGGGGCCTTACATTATACATGAATGCTTGAATTGCTGGAACTTAGATTCTATCTACTTGCTTGGAGAATAAAACAGCAAAAGGCGTAGGGTTTAGGGAGACTATGCTATTCCTAAGAATGTAAGAGAAGAGTGAATGATTTGATGGAATCCTACCAGGCAAGGTCTCACCATCAAACCGAACAGTTTGACACAAGCTCAGTGCAATCTTCTAAAGTGCAATTCAAAGATGTTCAAATCATTATCATCAAACATTGATTACCATTCAAGTTAATGATAAACAATGGACATATAACAATTTGAAGTTAAGCTCATATCATTCCAGTTGACCACGCAAGGCACACTTACAATCAGTAAGAGGCTAGTGGTATGGACTAAACGGATCCCACACAAATGCATTCAACAAATTCCTCCATTCAATCTAATTAACATGAAAGTAAATGAGAAGTAGAAACCATGGGACTTGTTGAAATAATGGATTTCACCATAACTTCGGTGAAAAGAGTATCTCATTTACAAGTCTTGACAACAATTCCTCCTTCTCTTAATCTAACTTCTATTCTAATTGCTATCTACTATTCACTATTCACTATTCACTATTCACTATTCTATTCTTCTATTCTATTCTATTATCCTTCTATTAACCTATACAAATGAAGAGCTTGAGCTTTATATAGAGAGCTCATTACAATGAACGACCAGGATTGAATCGAGATCAATGGCCAAAATTTTACAATGAACCCTAATTAGGGTTTGTTACAACAAACTCTATTCTGGCCAATGAAATAATTACAACATTTTAACACATGTTGATGTAGGACTTCCTTTGATTGGTGGAGTAGTGACTGGGATGCCATCTCAACTTGCTTGTAGACTTGATTCATCATCATGAATGAGTATTGAGTAATATCTCTTGATACTCAACATTATCTGGCCTCAACAATGATGACGATGATTTTCTAACTTTGATTAACTCTTTTGAAACTATCTTCTTCCTTGATCATGTTTGATATAGACTGTGTGATAACCTTGGTTGATCCTCCCTTGTTCATGATACACTTGACTAAAGGTGCATCTGGTCCGGGTTAATTCCTCTATGTATTGACAAATAAGTTGTCTCCTCCATGCCCTAAGGTCTTGACTTCGTCGTGTTGATCTTGGTTGATATGTTTGAAGTATTTTCATCTTTGCAACGTCTTGAATATCCTTCCATGCTTTTGAATTGTTTTTATGTTGCCACCTGCAAAATAAACAAGGATGGTATTAAGTGTACATGATATAAAATATACCTCTTAATTTGATATAATCTTTCATTCTCTATGTGTTGCAGGTTTGATCAGTGCATTTAGAGAGAAGGACACTCCTGAGGATAGGCAATGGAAGTTGGACCAATTTCATCACCTCTTCATTAATTGATCTCTTGTACCTCAGTCATTCCTTAAGTTCTGAGTCTCCTTGTGCAAAACCATCAAATTACCCTCAATTAGCGCCTTAGAAGTGAATTCGCTCTCATAAAGGAGCAAAGGAACAAGAATTCGCTCCTGACAATGCGCAATAGAAATTTTTTGGTACTTAGTCAAATTTTGCTCTCCATTTACTTAAGTCATCTCTCCATATGCAAGTTCTGTCAAATTCTCTTCACCAAACGTCTTGAAGGTGATTTCGCTCTAAGATTGGAGCAATAGCAGTGAATTTCGCTCTCAATGAGGAGCAATGGAAGTGAATTTCGCTCCAGTCAGGGAGCAAAGGAAGTGGTTGTAACTTGGATTCTTAGCTCAATCTTATTCAATGTCTTCCATTCCACTGACTCAAACCTTAGTCCTTTAGCCATGCATGCATGAAAACATGTCAAATTGACCCCAAAGAATGCCTTAGGAAGAGATTTCGCTCCTAAACCAGGGCAATGGAAGTGGTTTTTGCTCCCATTGAGGGGCAAAGGAAATAATCTCATACTTAACCAAATTTTGCCTCCCTTCACTTCAAACACATCAAATCAACCTAGGGGAAGGCTCTGTAAGCAATTTCGCTCATACTGAGGAGCAAAGGAACACAAATTCACTCCCAACAAGGAGCAATGGAACAAAATTTCACTCCCAATGAGGAGCAAAGGAAATGGACTTCAATTTGTAACTTAGCTCCTTTTTACCCATTCCATCAACTTAAATACATTGAATCATGCTCAAGTGAGGCTCTAGATGTGAATTTGCTCTCATGGGAGAGCAAAGGAAGCAAATTCTGCTCCTGTGAAGGAGCGATGGAAGCAGGCCTCAAACTCATCTCTCAACCAGGTTTAATCAATTCCTTGTCTTTGCATTAACTTAGACTTTGTGATTGTGCCTTCCTAGTGTGTAGACATGTCGAATTAGCCTTAAAGAAAGCTCTTGAGAGAATTTCGCTCCTACAAGAGAGCAAAGGAAGTGAAATTCGCTCCCACTGAGGAGAAATGGAAGTGAATTCCGCTCCTAACAAGGAGCAAAGGAAGTCATCTCCAACTTGACACTTAATTCATTTTCGCTCATCAATTTTCATTCCATCAACTTAAAGGCATCAAACCATGTTCAATGTGGGGTCTTAGGAGAAATTTCGCTCCCAACTTGGGGCAAAGGAAGAGGATTTCGCTTTTAAGAAGGAGCGAAGGAAGAGATCTTCAAATTCATCCTCTGGCTTAGTCTTATTAAACTCACACCTTAGGTTCAGCTTTCATTCATCAAAGGACCTCAATGCTTGCTTTGGATAGGATTTCGCTCTCAACCCAAGGCAATGGAAGGGAAATTCGCTCTGAAAAGAGGGCAAAGGAAGTATTTTTCGCTCCTACAAAGGAGCATTGGAAGTGGCCCTAAAATGCAATCCCCTTCGTCCTTGGTTAAAATCATGATAAACTTTACTTCCTTTATGATCAAAATGATGCTTGAAGCCTCAAAACTCACTTATTTCCACCAAATTCACTCAAGAAATCCACATCGCTCTCAACTAAGAGCAATGGAAGAAGCTTTCGCTCCAATTAGGGAGCAAAGGAAATGACTCAAATTTGCCTTCCTCCCTCCATTCCTTAGTCAAATTCTTGATGCACTTGATGAATTTGCATGATCAAAGTGAGAGTGGAGGTATTAGACTAGCTCAACATCCTCAAATATGTGAAGAGGTTCAAATGACTCCAAAATAGAGGCAATGGAAGAGGATTTCACTCTTGAGAAGGAGCAAAGGAAGTCCATTTCCCTCCAACTAGGGAGCAAAAGAAATGGACTCCTCAACTATCCCAATTCAAGGTCATTGATTCATAATAGCATTCCTCACCCAAACTAAGACATCTCATGACAATTAGAGGTGGTTTAAGTGACTTGGAGGGCCTGGAGAGGGATTTCCCTCCTAAAGGGGAGCAATGGAAGCAAAATTAGCTCCAACTGGGAGCAATGGAAATTTTGTCATACTTAGTCAAATTTCGCCCTCGGATTCCACCTCTCACTGAAATACATTTGAATCACTTGGATGACGAAGGAGATACTTGAATTGTTGACTAGGCTTGATATAAAGGGCTCCTCCATCCAACTTTCATGCTCAACTTGACCTATCTTAGTCACTCAATTCCATCATAGCCCTGCAAGCAAAAGACAAGTCATCCATTCCTAAAGCCTCGATACTGACTGTCTTCACTCCAACCTAAGGAGACAAACTTGACTTGAAGAACCCTATGGCTACTTAAGAAACTATACCTCTTCAATGCAAAGGTTAATAGCAAAAGACTCAAACACTACTACCCTAGAAGGGAGAAAAAAGTGGGGGTCCCCATTTGCAATGGGGCGATGTGTGAATACCTCACAACAGGTTTCCATGTAAATCATTGTGTTATTGTGTTCGTATGTGCATGATTGTTGAAAGTTAGTGTATAATGCTATCACGATTGATAAAGTTTAAATTGGTAAAATTTGTTGTTATACCGATTCACCCCCCCCCCTCTCAGTATAATCGTGTGCTCATCACTGGGGGCATCACATCATGTCCAAGTTGTTACTAATGTTGCCCTTGTTTGTAAAGCAACAAGCATGTTGATGCAAAAAAGGTACAAGCATATATTTTGGACATCGTGTTGTGTGCATTCGTTGAATAATGCACTCAAAGATATTGGCAAGTTCCAATTGATTTCAAATTTCATAGAGAAGGGTAGAAAAATACATATGTTTATATGTAACCATTACCACACACAAGTCATTTATTGTAAATTTGCCAAGGTGGAACTTCTCAAACCTGTCGATATGTGTTTTGTTTCTTACTTTATTCTTCTTGACCATCTTTGTGAAATCAAAGAAGCTTTGTGTTCCATGATTGTTAGTGATGCATGGGCAGCTTGGAGAAAAATAAATTAGATATTGTTGATGTGGTTTTTTATCCACTTCATACACAAAATTAAATACCAAGTAATTTATCCTCTCTTGAACAAAATCCTCTTGAATGCTAAGCTTTGTGATCATACGAGGTGTCTCCAAGGTTTCTACTATCAGGTCTTGACGTGTGGATAACTCAATGGTTTGATGTGATATTGCTGGGTTCACAAAAGGTACTTACGTTTTGCTTTAGGATTGATCAATTTGAGGAAAACTAACCTTATAAATGCAATCACCATGGCTTGATTAACTTATGATTTGGCAATATGAGCACTCGATCCTAATTCTAACAAGATTTTGAAATAAAATGCAAAAGAGGTAAAGGTTTAGGAATCTAATTCTAATACTATCAATGCAAGAAATTGATGACAACTTAGTGGAACCAAACCACACTGTGCTTCACCATAAGAAACAATTACACAAAGATGGTGCAAATTTCCTAAAGAATACAAAATATTTTCTCATCACCTATGCACACCAATGTTATGAACGATGAGCATACAATGAATTTAAGTTCTAATCAAGTTCACTTTGACCACACACTGCAATTTGCATTCAATAAACTCCAAGTGGTATAAACATAGGTTTCACCATCTATTATCAACAATATCAAGTAGAATCACCAATCTTCAATGATTTATTTCAACACTGGCAGCATCAAAGTAACAATTCTCCAAACCTCTTATTAAGTTCAAATGAAATGAGCTAGCTTATATAGAACTCTTATTACAAATGAAGGTCCAAGATTGATCCAAAATGAATGGCCAAGATCAAACCACCTAAGCCATAATTAGTGTTTACAAAAAAATCATTAAATACAATGCAATGAAATAGAATATCCTCTTCATCGTGAATCATGAGGAGCAAGAGCCAATGAGAAAATTAGATGACATCTAATCATCTAACAAACTATCTTCTAGAATCCGGTTTCCTTTATCCCTTTCCTTGGTTCCATATGCAATGAACTTGGTCATTATCAATTCGAGATCCTCTATGGCGACACTTGGCAAAGCATCAAGCTGCAAATCTATCACATCCAATTGATCGGTGCATGATTCGAAAGTCTTCTCCCACTTTGTGTGCCTCTTATGAAGGTGATTCGTGAAGATCATGAATGAAAGGATCTCATTCAACTGGCTTTCCTTGATAGACTCCAACCCTTGGAAATAGATGGCCTTCACTTTTTCTTTCAATTCTTCAAAATTCAAACCATCTTCTTCATTCATCTCTTGGCCCAATAGTTCCTCCAAAGATGTAACGTCCCCTTTTGGGATTGCCTTGAATCTTGCCCTTGTAAATATCAAAGTCTGCTAAATTTCACCCTTATTAATTATGATATTAGATATTGATCCATTGACTTGTCTTCTTTGATCATATGGATGATTCCTCCAATTTCCCCTTCTCAATTGAATTAATCTCTTCTTTATATCTTCATTTGTGGGAAGTCACACCTCTTCATAAGAAATGAGTCATCACTCTTCATTGCTGACCTTTGAGAATAAGAAATTATTCTTCAAATTGATCTCCCTTTGATGTCCTCCTGAAATGAGACTTTCTCCTTTTTATATCCTCCAATGTGAGGGAGAGGTCACACCTCTTCATCATGTATACCCCTTTGGCAAGAGACACGCCCTTTCCACCATTAGCACCCTTTGAAAGAGTGCAACTCTTTATTATTTCTGCCTTTTGAAAGGAACACAACCTTTCACATTCAGATCTGCACTTCTTATTTATATCAAATCTGCACTTCTGATTCCCCAAATTATCCCCTCAAATGAGGTTCTCTTCTCCCTTTTATATCTCATGTTTGAGGGAGTCACAACTTTTCATTTCATGTCTTTGACCATTCATTAACTTAATTAAAATTTAATTATACTTAATTGTATTCTTTTATATTTTAATTTTAATTTTATTATTGTCATTTATCATTAAATTGTATTCCAAAGTGGGGACATTACAAAAGATGCAAGGATCTTTGATTGTATCCCCTTGATGGATTCTTCTATCTTTTCACATTCTCCTTTCACTCTATCAAGCGTTGTTGTTGTCATCATTAAGGAACTATACCAACAGTGGAAATCATAAATATTTCCCTCCTCATTTACACCTCCTTCTATCAATGTCTGCATAGGAATCCCCCTCAATGCCCTAAGACGGGAAATTGTCATGTCTTGTGCCATCGAAAAATCTTCCCACTGGTTTTCCATACTTTGGATTCTCCCTTTGAACAATGCTATCTCATCATACATATGTACCAGCCCTTGTCGAGACTCCTTCACTTGCCTTGAGATGTTTTCTATCCACTTTCTCATTTCTTGATTTGAATTCCTCATGGCCTCACGGCTTTCAAATGTCTCTTGTGGAATGGAAGGTGGTGGGATGAATGTTTCATCTTCTTGTCTCACTGATTTTGTTAACCGTTGTATGAATTCCTTCAATCTCACGTTTTCTGCTTCCAATTTATCTTTCTTTTCTTCTATCCTATTAAGTCTTTGTTGGATTGTCGTGATGGTGTCATCCAGCTCCTAGAATTCTTGCTCCTTCGTTGTTGGCCCAAGATCAAGCGTTCTAATCCCATAATCCATTGAAGTGATTTCCTCTCGTGGTTTATCAATGGGGTTTGCCACTTGTAAAGTACATGATCCCGAATTGCCTCTTGAGATGTGAGAGAACTTCTATGCCTTCTTTTGTTCTTTAGCTTTATTAATTCTTGCAAAGAAATCATCTATGTCCTCGATGGGTTGAACTTCTTGAACTGCCTTCTTATTCATTATCTCCTCTAACCAATCGGGAACTGTAGACAACTCCATTCCATCTTCTAACCAGCTAGCCCCATTGATTCCTTTCAAGGCCGAAATGATGACTTCACCTTGTTCTTCATTTGTATTTAGGCTTGGATTTTCCCAAATCCTCTATCATAAGTGTTTCTTCTCCTTCAAGGCGGTTCTTAATTGGTGATATCCAATCTTGAGAGGGTGTTTGTTGTTCTATTCCACGTTTTTCTCGCGAGGTGTTCTCTTCCACAAATGTTTGATTCATTTCCAACTCCCTAACCAAGGAAGTACTTGTAACTGTTTGGGTAGTGCTTGTTCTTGACTTCTTACATCAAGACTCCGCACTAGCAACTTTCTTTCCCACATTTCTCCCATCTTGAGGATTTTCAGCTATATTCTTTCTTTTCTTGGAGACTTGAACCTCTTCTTCACTATTTATTTCTTCATTGCTTTTCATTGCCTCATCTTCCTCGGAGGAAGAATCTTCTTCATCCATCTTGCCATAAGTAAGCGATATCCCTTGATTTCTTAACTTGTTGATTTGTTGATCAATCCACCAGCTTGAATTATCTAGCACATCCTTCATCACTGTGTTTATATCCGTAAACTCAAGTTGTGACCAGCTTGGTGCTAAGATAGGTTTGTGCTTTTCTTGCTCATATTGGGGCAACACATGTTCTCCATCATCCTTTACATGATCAGGAACTGGAAAAATATTACATCTTTTGATGAAGTCGACTAACATCTTGGACCACATCTTAAATTTGATGTAATGGTAAAGGTGTATTATGGTTTCTCAAATGTAGGGCAAGAGAAACCATAATACATCTTGACCATTACATCAAATTTAAGGTTGGCACTGTGAACATCCACTAATTTCTTTGATCATCTAGAGGTAAGGTCGTTCCTCTTAACTGATTGAATTCCTCTTTACAGAGAGGAATTGTCAACTTTTGAAAGAAGATGAACAGCAAGTTAAATTGCATACCTACCATGCCACATCCACCATCCAATAGGGTCGACTTGAGCTAATGTAGCTCTATCTGGCCTCACCTTTGGTCTGTGTTGTGACGTTTTCACACATCGCCCCATTACAAATGGGGACCCATGTTTTTTGCTTTTTAGGGTTTGTTTTCTAGGTCTTTTAGGGTTTTGTTAGCTAGCCTTTGCATTTTGAGTGTCGCCCAGGTGATCACATGGATAAGCAAGTCCGGCTTGAGTGATGTCTTGATCCTGAAATTTGGCTAAGTCTGGAATGTCCTGAAAATTTGGCTAAGTCTGGAATGTCCTGATCCTGAAATTTGGCTAAGTCTGGAATGTCCTGAAAATTTGGCTAAGTCTGGAATGTCCTGATCCTGAAATTTGACTAAGTCTGGAAATTGAAAAACCTCAAAAAACTAGATTTTGGAATATAACTCCTGGAGGTCTGAAACCACTCTCAAACATCCTGAAAGTATATATGGAATATAACTTAAAGTATAAGAAAGAAGAAAGATAGAAGGAAATGTCACTTATACTTTAATGTTATATTCCATAGAAGTTATCCTGATAGAGAGTTCGAAAAGTCAAATTTCGCTCCTGTCCTTCACTGAGGATCCAGAGCGAATTTCGCTCCTGTCCCTCCCAGGAGGACCAAGGCGAAGCGCTCCTGTCCCTCACCAAGGGACCAAGGCGATAATACTTATTTGAGCCATTCCTGACCTTGTTTGGACGAATTGAGACATCAAAGGCATGGTGAAGGGCAAAATGAGCATGATGGAGCATCCAGACTTGATCAAAAGCAATGAAATGATGAAGTTTTTGCCTAGAAGGTCAAATTCGCTCCTGTCCCTCACTGAAGGACCAGAGCGATTTTCTTTATATGCACAATTTTAGACTTTTTTTGGACATTAACTTTTATTCATAGCATGAAGCAGGATGATATCTTCCCTAGCAAAGACATTTCATGGTGAAAAGTGAAGCATTTGGGCCTGGAGGACAAAAATCGCTCCTGTCCCTCACTGAAGGACCGGAGCTTGAAATCCAAAATTGCCTTGTCCTTGAAAGTTTTGAACAATTTCGCGAATTGAGAAGATCAAAGGAGATACATTTTATCAGTTGAATATAACTTGAAAGCGCAATCATGAGGAAAATTGACCCTAGAAGCAAAATCGCTCCTGTCCCTCTGCCAAGGACCAGGGCGAATTTAAGTGATAGCTCCCGTCCCTCTCTCAGGGACCAGAGCGATTTTCCCTATAAGACAGGTTTTGGGCGAAGATCAAGTAAGTGTTAAGTTTGAGGCAAGCAAAGGAGGCGTAACGAGTCCGTTGAAGATAATTTGAAGATTGCAAAAACGCCAAGTGAAGCCCATATTGTCCTAGGCGCTCCTGTCCCTCTCCCAGGGACCAGAGCGATTTCTTCCTTAGACAAATCTCTCGCCAAGATGAAGCAAATTACATGTCAAGGACGAGTAAAGTATGCATGGAATGAATGGATAACATTGTTACTTGCCTTGCGATATAAATTGGTGATTAAAGAGACAAAGACCCAAGGAAAAAGGCAAGTTCGCTCCTGTCCCTCACCAAGGGACCAGGACGAAAGTACTTTAAAGCGCACTCCTTCCACAAAAGGGACGAATTAAGCTCAAGATTCCCAATTAAAATGCTATTTCGGACGTCTAAGACATGACTCTGAACGTGAAAAACAAGAAAAACAAGGCCAAAATGAAGGAGCGCTCCTGTCCCTCTCCCAGGGACCAGAGCGATATGGTTAGTGTCCCTTATTCCTCCCATGCTTAGGCGCCAATATTTTCGAATTACATTAAAATGCCAAATTCGATAAAAATGTGAAAGATTTAATTAAATTGGTATTTAAAAATAGCGCATGGACATTCAATAATTAATTTAAAGCCTTTAAAAAATCGAGGTTTTTAATTACAAAGACATTTAATTAATTATTATTAAATTAAATTTTTAAAAAAGGGGAGCGCTTGGGGTATTATTTTGCAAGGTCGGCCCCTTCTTTTATTAAATTTTATTTGTTTTTTGGGCCTATTTTCCAAGTCGGCCTAGGGGCAATTATCAAGATGAGCGCCTATATAAGAGGGGTGTGTTGAGCATGTTAATCCATCTTTCAATCATTTGTCCAAGTGCGATTTTGAAGGAGCAATAAAGGAGTGCGAAATCTGGTCCAAGAAGGAGTGTGAGTTGAAGGCTAGAGGTGGAGCGAATTTTCCTCAAGACGTTGAAGGCTAGAAGTGGTGAAGTTGATAGAAGAAGCACATTTTGAAGACTTTGATCCACATTTTGCCTAGCAAACTTGCTTAATTTTGCATCTTTTCTTAGAGTTAATTCCCAAGTGGAGGTATGGCGAGATTCTCCTAGTCTCAATTTTGAATTTTCAATTTTCAATCTCAAGTGGCTTAGTAAATTTAGGAAATGATAATTCAAAGATTTATCATGAGGTTTCCTAATTTAAAACTTAAATCCTCTTTCTAGTCTATATTTCCACGTTGCCAAATATATTACTAATTTTGAAATGTTGTGTAGGTATCAAGATGGCGACTCCAAGCTCGAAGGATCTGCAAGTCGGAAGGTTCTCCTCAAGGAAAATCAAGCCAGATCAAGGACGGTCTCCTCAAGGACGATCAAGCAAGGACAAGGGCGGCCTCTTCCAATCCAGCATTCCATGGCGAGGTACATCATCATCCTGCAAATCAAGGACACAAGAAGTTAGAACAAGGGTTCGTTGAGGAAGCAAATAGTTCCAAATGAATTAATTAAAGCTAGCTTCTCAACAACATTAAGTTGAATATCTACCAAGTTACAAGTGTCAGACAAGGTGGCATCCCAGTCATCGCTCATCCAGTCAGTGTGGTCCACCTCAGCATTTCCAGATTCAATGTACCTAACTCATGGAAGGTGGCACAAACTTCTATGTACCTACCTCGGCTATTCATTGGTCGAATTTTCTAGAAAGGACATGTGTCCAAGCAATACAATTTTATCATTGGTCAAGCATTAAATGTTATGTAATGGTTGTAACAAACCCTAATTAGGGTTTTCATTGTTGAATCTTGGCCATTGACCTCGAATTGATCTAAGCCATCGAATTGTATTGAGGGCACTATATAAGCCTTGGCATTTCATTTTGTAAAGGGAATTAGCAATAGTTAGAATAGTTAGGAATAGTTGGAAGCAGTAAGAAGATAGAGAGAGAATAGCAATTAGAGTAGAGTAGAGAGAGAAGGCAAAGATTGTTGCCAAGATGTTGTTGTATGAGACTTGTAACTTCATTGAAGAAATGGTGAAATTTATGGGTCGATTCGACAATTTGCATGGTCTTTATACTTCTCATATTTGATTTCGTGTTATTAGATGAATGGAAGAAATGTGCTTGATTGATGGTGGAATTCGTACATCCATACTACTAGCAGTTTGTTGATTGCAGACTTGCCTTGCGTAGTCAACTGGAATCATTCAGCTTAAGCTTAACTTCAATTGTCACTTCTTCATTGATATGCATCAACCTGATGGTGTCTATGCCTGCGGTGATGATTTGAACATCATAAAGCTTTCCTTCGAAGATCGCACTAGCCTTGTGGAGATGGTCCTGCGATGTCAAAACAAGACTTAGTTAGAATTTCATCAAAGATCATTCATTGCTCTTACATTCTTAGTGTTAGGATTAGATCCTCTCCTCGCCCTCATCTTTTTTCCTTTTTTCAAATCTAAGCTAGTGAAAATCCTGTGTTCCAGCAATATTCAAAGCAAATCAGAAGTTCAGGCATCAAATGTAAGTCCCCTTGTGATTCCAGCAAATCACATCATACCACAAAGAGCTTATCCACACGTAGAGACCCTACATCAAAGAACCTTGGAGTCATCCTGATTGATCCTTTTTCGCGATATCTTCAGCAATCAGAGGCTTTATTCAAGAGAGGATAAGATGCCTTTGGGTATTTTATTCTGTGTATGATTGTGTACAAAATACACGTCAACGGTCTGTTAAAGGTTGGACCACAAAGATTGGCAAATGCAAGCCACTATGTGCAAATTTTAATAGATTCATCTTCACTATACATTTTTGCAAGGGCGTTAAATAAGCCATCCTTCACCTCTTCATCACTAGATGAGGGCACTCTCCCAGGTCTTGGTGCATACCATTTCAGATTGAGAGCATAGGCTGCCATATGAAGCAAGGTGTTCATAATGTTCCACCATCACATCACAATGGGCCTAAGATGCTCCTTAAAATCCCAAAATAGGCTCTATGCTATGAATAGCTTGCTTGATCTGCCCAAGCATGCTATCAAAGGTCTCAAAAATCTCTACAAGGTTAGGAGAGTCAATATCGGCATATCTAATCACTTGCACAATAGGCTCAATGAAGGAGCAAATATATATGCATGTGTAAACACGTTACAAGTTAGAAACATATATTAATCATTGAATTATTAAATGAACATTTTAAAAATTAAATAATAAAATCAGCAATGCCAATTTCTTACCTCATTGTGGACCACCAATTATCATCAAGGATTTTTTGCTTCATACTCCTTCCCTCTGGTGTGCTTGCCTCCTGCCATCTAACCCACTCTGCATTGACCAACATGTATTATAGACCCTCCTAGACCTCAAGCATCCTCTCTAACATAATAAAGTAGCTGGCATATCTAGTCTTGTTGTGATGAATTCACACATCGCCCCATTGCAAATGGGGAACCCTACTTTTTGCTTTCTAGGGTTTGCTTTTCTAGGTCTTTTAGGGTTTTGTCTATTAGCCTTTGCATGCTAAGTGTTGCCAGAGGGATCATTAAGATAGCAAGCTCTGTTTTAGCTAAAGGTGAGTCAGTGGATGCTCCGAGTTAGGGTTTCTTTGAAAGTCTTCCTTAGGACCTGGTTTTGCTCTTGTTGCTAATTGTGTCTTGCTTGGTGAGTGAATATCCTCTTTGAAGGTCTGAGTTAGGTCAAGTTGGTGAGTGATGAAGTCTAGAATGTCATCCTGATCTTCAAATGCCCTGAAATTTGGCTAAGTCTGGAATGTCTTCCTAATCCTGAAATTTGACTAAGTCTAGAAGATTGAAGAATCCTCCAAAAACTAGATTTCGCATTATAACTCCTAGAGGTCCGAAACCACTCTCAAACATCCTGACACTACCTACACAACATTAGAGGCCCCAACCTCGTCTATGGCCTCTCTCAAAGTCTGAAATTGGAAAGCTGCATCCTTTCTTTTCCTTGAACAATCTATAGCTCTAAGAAAATAAAAGTTTGTTGTGCTAGTGACAATAAGATTGATGAGTGGCCGATGTGATATCAGTCCACCCATCCATGATTATGGAGCATCCATCTCTTATCCATGTTTGTCTCATATCCTCCATCAAAATACTCACCTTGGAGTACTCTCTATCAAGAAGGGCAGTGTGTAACTAGGTTCTCCAGGTGTAACAAATGTGGTAGCAGCAGTTTTGATATTTTGAACATTTGTTTAAAATATGATGATCGTGAGACATGGAATGGTATAGCATGAGAATAAGGAAACTTAGCAATAGAGGCTTCAGCCACATCTCATGCTTGTATGTTAAACAAATCAGCAACATTAGTATTTCTCTTAGTCTTCTTTCATCTAGTAGAAGTGGCACCCTCTCCCACATGAGAAGCATTATCCATGGATCTTGTAGTCATTGACACACCAAGCTGCAAATTCTCCATTGAAGTCCCCTTAATTAGTGCCTCCCCCTCCATATGCAATCTAGTTGCCTCAATTTTCTCAGCTTGAGTTGTTTTTTGCAACCTTTCACCCCTTGACCACTTATCCAGACTCTAGTATAGCTGCCCCTATATCGATTGTGGCACAAATGACGCTCTCATACTCTACTACCCCCTGAAATATTTTTCTCATCTTTATCAACTCTTAAAGCAAATTGTAATAGAGGTTTTTGGGGGTTGAATGAGCCTTTTGCATACGTTTTGCGGATTTGGAAAAGACATTCAAATGCATTTGAGCTTGCTGCCCCTTCTACACTCACACTCCCTGAAGAGCACCCAATGGCAACCATACTTTTAGGTCTAGTTCTTTGAGTTCTTTCTTCCATTTAAACTTCATCATTATCACTATCAATACTCCCATTGCTGCTCATGATTTTATTTTTCTATGAATGTCAAAGAGAACTGCAAGTTGGAGAAATAAAATAAATAAATACATAATGCCCTCCCTATGTGTTGAAAAACTTTAAAAAAATTGAAACAAATTAAAATGAAAAACTTATCTCTACTGAAGTAGATTCAATGCCCTAACCTCCTCTTTCAACTATGGTTCACTCCTTGACCAGCTGCTCCTTCTCTTGCTGCTCTTCTCCTCCTTTGCAAATGTTAAAATGAATATCTTTTTCTTCTTTTTTGGTTGTTTTAAGCTTAGATTAGGTTTTCTAATTTTTTAATGTTGTGGGGGTCTTTGTAGGGCCGGCCAGCACTTTTTAGCAATAAAAAAATGTGTCTTTTTTTTGTTTTGGCATTCAAAAAAAGCCTGGGGTGTAGGACGCAGCCAGACATTCGGCATACACCTAGGCGTCCCCTAGCCATCCCAAGGATGTTTGGTCATCCCCTATGGCCCAGGCATGTCCTGAAAACGTTTCCAGAACATATCCCTTTTTCGCTGCAAATGAGAAACAAGTCAGGTTCAAGGGTACCAACCCTAGGGATGCATCCCCGTGGAGCACAGATATATTAGCTCCCATTCTTTTATCAACCCCTTCTCTTCTTTATAAGAATAATCAGGAGTTTGATATTTAAAATAAAAAATTTATATTTTTTGGGGTGTGGGTCTACAGATCTCCCCCATGCCCTTGGCAATTGATAGAGTCGAATAGTCTGATAGTAGACATGGACGGGCAGTCAAACGATAAACCCATATATGTAGGCTGAAAAAGGCCCTATATGGATATATATATCATGTTTATTTTTTCAAAATGCAACTCTACTGAATTTGTGCCCAGTTTTTTTGTCGACTCTGAGTCTGAGTTGAAACTCAGCCTATCAAGTCAACACCAAGTCCACGTCTTGTAACAATAAAAGAAACATGAGTGGATTTATATATGGGCAACACAAAATATATCTGTATACCTTGCCACAGACTTGCTATCGCAAAAGCCTGCACCCTTGCTGAGCTCTAAACTCAGCAACCTTGTGACACATGGGATGACCTCTCGAAGTGTGGGCTCTAATAGTAAAGATCAACCTCCAGAGAAGGTTGGTTCCTTTTAATACTTACCTAATCTACTGCTTGCTGGATAAAGGGAAAGAAGAATGATTTGAAAAAGACCTATAACTACTAAGGTGATGCACCAAATTGTTTTTCAGACCTATATTGCAGTTTTGGACACAATCTCTTCAACCAGCAAACTACAATATGCACAACTCAGTTTTTCTTATCATATATGTTCATAAATGTTTCATAAGAAAGTTGGAACTAAACAACATTATGAAGGAAATCAAGTTTTCACATCAAAAAGGTTGTTTGAATCAATGACACAGCTTATGACCTGCACGGAAAATGTTTGTTTCTATATGAAGGTGCTGAAAATCAAACATGAAATTCAAGGACTGAATATTACATCACAAAAAAACATATCCATCATTCATATTTGCACACAAAATACATATTAGAGAAGGCAAAACTATTTACTTTTATTGATAAAAGGTGTTTGCATGCAGCTGTACATATTTGAAAATTGGGTCTTATTACAAAATCTAGGCCAAGAGAACCTTGTTTCAGGTTACAATATATGGCCTAGACAGCATGAACTGACTTAGAAATAAGTCCCAAGGCTGGGTTTTATAGCTGTGCAACAGCTAGCTACAATTAGGAACATGTGAGAAGAAAAAAAAGACATTTTGATTACATTACTTGCTGAGTCAAACTTTTTGGGCGTCCAAACATTTTGCTGCTACTTTTCAGCCTTCAAAACTGCTCCAAAAAAGGTGTCTTCATGAAGTCCTCCTCTTTGACTCATCTATTGATGAAACTCATAAATATGCTCTTAGATGCTTGGAACTGCCGCCTAAATTTCCTCAACTCCTTTTAAAAGTCTTCAAACTGCCTATATTCTCTCCATATGTTGCATAACTTCCTTTTACTTTTCCTTGATTGCTGTCACCTCTCCCCATGATCATAGGGCATGTGGTTTTAAAAGCTTTGAAGGTTGAAAAACTCCTTGGGTCGTATGGAAAAGAAATAGTCGATTAAAAGCTTTCAAAACTGCTTAGAACTGCTCCTTGTTGCCATTAATACCCATAAGGAGTCTTTGTGGAGTGAAAATATCTCTAAGGAGTCTTAAAATTGAACTTACCACTGAACTTGATATCTTTATCTCCTTATCGTATTGACTTCAATCACTTGTATCCATAAGTAACTTGTTCTTTACTTGTCATTCACTACACATCTTGAGCAACTCAAACAATCCATGGGATCAAAGCAAGCATGAACATACCTCTCATATCTTTTGTCCACTGTGATCTGCCTCTCTTTTGCATAAAGATCAATGATTTTGTCTTTTAGATAACTCAAACTTAAAGACTATTTATTATGATAGTCCTCCTTGCTATCTCATGGCTCTTGACACTGTTGGTATACATTCACTTCAAAAATATGCTTGATCCAGCCATAATACAAAATCTGATCACTTTCCAATCCCATTCTTATGCACTGTTCAGTCGAGATCTGCCATTTATGACTATCATTTTCTATGGAAGCAATGACCTTCTTTGCTGGCTACCTGTTGACGTGTATTTTGTACACAATCAAACACAGAATAAAATACCTAAGGGTACCTTATCCTCTCTTGAATAAAGCCTCTGATTGCTGAAGATATCGCGAAAAAGGATCAATCAGGATGACTCCAAGGTTCTTTTTAGTAGGGTCTCTACGTGTGGATAAGCTCCAGTGGTATGATGTGATTTGCTGGAATCACAAGGGGACTTACATTTGATGATTGAACTTCTGATCTGCTTTGCTGGAACACAGGCTCTTACTAGCTTAGATTTGAAAAAATGAAAAAAGGATGAGGGCGAAGAGAGGATCTAATCCTAATACTAAGAATGTAGGAGCAATGATTGATCTTTGATGAAACTCTAACTAGGTCTTGTTTTGACATCGCAGGACCATCTCCACAAGGCTAGTGCGATCTTCGAAGGGAAGCTTTATGATGTTCAAATCATCACTGCAAGCATAGACACCATCAGGTTGATGCATATCAATGAAGAAGCGATAATTGAAGTTAAGCTTAAGCTGAACGATTCCAGTTGACTACACAAGGCAAGTCTGCAATCAACAAACCGCTAGTAGTATGGATATGCGAATTTCACCATCAATCAAGCATATTTCTTCCACTCATCTAATAACATGAAATCAAATATGAGAAGTATAAAGACCATGCAAATTGTCGAATTGACTCATAAATTTCACCATTTCTTCAATGAAGTTACAAGTCCTTTACAACAACCTCTTGGCAACAATCTTTGCCTTCTCTCTCTACTCTACTCTAATTGCTATTCTAATCACCTTCTACCTACTCTCTATTCACTAACTAACTCTAACTCTCTCTAATTAGCCTTTACAAATGAAATGCCAGGGCTTATATAGTGCCCACAATACAATTCGATGGCTTAGATCAATTCGAGATCAATGGCCAAGATTTTACAATGAAAACCCTAATTAGGGTTTGTTACAACCATTACATAACATTTAATGCTTGACCAATGAAATAATTGTATTGCTTGGACACATGTCCTCTCTGGAAAATTCCACCAATGAATAGCCGGGGTAGGTACATCGAAGTTTGTGCCACCTTCCATGAGTTAGGTACATTGAATCTTGGACATGCTGAGGTGGACCACACTGACTGGAGGAGTGATGACTAGGATGCCACCTCATCTGACACTTGTAGCTTGCTAGATATTCAATTTGATGTCGTTGAGAGGCTATCTTTAATTAACTCTTGTTCTAACTCCTTTTGTCCTTGATGTGCAGGATGATGATGTACCTCGCCTTGGAACGCTGGATTGGAAGAGGTCGCCCTTGATGACGTTAGTCCAAAGAAGGTCGTCCTTGCCGATGATAAACTGGATGAGGTCGCCCCTGTCTTTGCTTGATCGTCCCGGTGGAGACCGCCCTTGATCTGGCTTGATTTTCCTTGATGAGATCTCCATTTGATGCCTACACAACA